>NC_048533.1:4871102-5174133 GCF_008121235.1 Drosophila subobscura | reverse complement strand
TTTGTGAGTTTTCTCTGTGTTTGCTTTTTCTCCCAAAATTTATAACCACAATGAAAATGTTTTGTTTTTAGTTTTTTCCAATGTTTTGTCCACATGTCTGGTTGTATTTTTGGTTGAACTTTTACCTCCCATAAATGTACAATATATATCCACGAAACTCCTATATTTATACTGAATTTTATGGCTCTATTAAAAGTGCACAACACTTGCCCCGCGAGACTAGAGATCGTGCCAAAATCTTTGGGTCATAAAAAAAACGCACGCACACATTTTTGTACTTATTTGTTTTGTGTGTTTTAACCATTTTATTAGCCAAGATTTGTGCCCTGCCGCTGCATTCGTGTGTCTTTTTATGGCAGTGTTAATCAATTTCATTGAGTGTTGGGACTTGTAGATTTATACGCACTTTTTATGGCTTGTCGGGAATATCTTCTCAGATTTGTCAGCATAAATTTAAGGAAAGTTTTTATTTCTAGTTAAAGGAGGAAGCCCCTGCTGTGTCTTAAATGTCTCAATTACATGCATTTCTTGGGCTTAAGTAATTTATTATGTGGTAGATGGGTTTTATCACTAACAAATCTTTGATATATTGAAGTTCTGGCCTGGGCACTTTCCCTAGACATTTTCCTTAGAAATTCCCACTAGTGTCGTGTCTAAAGAGTTTATTCATTGCGTTGTTTGATCAAGATAAGTTTTGATGGAATTTCTTTGGCATCTACAACACTTGGACGCATAATCAATTAGCATTAATATGTATGGCTGTCATGTGACGTCTTCATTAAGGCCTCCCCAAAGACCAGTAGCAGCCACGGCATCAGCAGCAGCAAGAAATAACAAAGAAAACAAACAGAGGCCCGCAAAAACCACATAAAGTCCAGACCAATTAAACTATCAGCAAATCTCAAGGCAAGAAAAAAGTAAGAGAAATATTATGGCCGCACATGCCACAGAATGGGGTACGGGTAAGGGTATGCTCAAACCGCACATGTCATAAAGAATGATGAGAGTGAGAGGATGCCAGAGTGGAAGGCAGCGTGTGTCCCCCCCGTGGCGGCACTTTAATGTGGGTCTCTCTTTCTGCCTCTCTCTGTCTAATGAATTTTTGTGATTTCCGAAAAAGGCCAAACAAAAGACAAAAGATCAGGCCAAAGCCACAGCATCAGGCATTATTCACGCCTGTTTGAAGTTAATTCGTGCGCAAAAGATCCAAAAACAAAAAATAACCAGAAATAGCCGCCACACTCTCCGACCCTCTCTCTTTCTCTCAAAAAGGATGCATATCTCCCTCCTGCAAATTAGCCAAAAAATCCAACAAAATAAAAGAAGAAACCCGTTGACTGGTTTAGCTTTTCTTTTTGATAAAAGTTTTTTGATAGCCCCGACGATGCTTGACGGATGCGCTGTGTGGCGGCCCCGAAGAAGGTGCATGTGAGAGGGTAAACAGGTTTGGTTTTTTTTTTGTGACCGTATGTCTGGGGCAAGATATAATTTTCGTTTGTGTGCCTTATAGGGTATGTGACGGAAGGCTGGAGTCTGCGTAAATATGTCACGGATGGCACATGGTAAACGGGTTTCAGCGTAAAGACTGACTTTCTGTTGTTTGTCAAACTAATTGTAAACATTAATCCAAAAAATAAACTTTAATACATTTTTTTTAATATTTTATGGCAAGTTTTAGTGTTTTTTATTATAATCATACTTTGACTTAAACAAAATCTAATTTTATACATTATGTGGTTGAAATTATATAAAAAGTGAAGTTCTTAGTTTTCTTTGGTCTATTTTTTTAAATAACTGTAAAGGGTATCCCCGTAGTCGCCTCAGAAGCCTTTCTCCCAAGCCTTCTCTTTTATTGAATCACTTCAGCGCCCGGCCCGGGCTTGGCTGATGTTTTGAAAGCGCTGTAAACTGATAGCCGTTTATGATCTTAAATGGCAATGCAGGTAGATAGGAGGAGGTGCCCCGCCCTGCCCTGACCTCTCTCTTTCTCACTCTCTATGGTTTTTTTTAATGCCTTGGGACTGTTCATCAAAGGGGATCAAACGCTTTGCAAGCGGCATCATCATCTGCATAGTAATGATAATAATTTGGTACCAACAAATAAACCATAAAATCGAATTTACTCACTGCTTACCACTCTCTGCGGGTTTGGTATTTATTTAAAACCATTCAATGGGTTTTGAAACCGCTTTAATCGCACCAAATCTTTCAATTTTTGATGCCCGCTAATGTCATATCGATTTCAATTGGGGATTGGTTGCATTTTTAGCAAATTATTTCCCTCAGCAACAGCTGGTCTGTGTGTATGGGTGGCCTGCATTTTCGTTTTAGCATTTTCCACGTTTTAGCATTTTCCTCTGTTTAGCAGTTTTGGAATCCATTTAGAATTATGCATTAATGTGCAGAAATCATTGTGCCGCTGCAATTGCCAATTACACATTCAATTCAAACGTTTTGTAAAATGCAATTAGCGTTCTGTAATACTAATTGGAATCATTTGTTCTTGTTGCCATTGTTGCTGTTGCTGCATGCAACATCATGTGCATTTAAGTTGCGACTAATTGGATTATTTTTGGGACCAGGCATTATGAAATGCGTGGGCGGGACAGTACCACTGCACAGGAATGTTCATGGGGACTATAAAGTATCTTTCGGAATTTTCGGGTATTTTTAACATTAAATGGAGAAACGTCTTGTGCTATTTTATGAATTTTTAGCATGACTAAAATTGATATTTTTAATATTTGAAAATTTGTATTTTTGTGTGAAATATACCAACTGACCATTTGGATTTTCAAGAATTTTTGTGTAAAGGTTTTCAATTAAAAAATATGCTACTGATTGATTAGTAATTGTTATGGTATTTAAATTTTAACAAAAATGCCTTAAAGCTTACAAACATATCTATGTAAATACTGCAATATTCGTATTTATTCCTAAAACTTTTTCAATGTTTCAGCGTAATTTTATAAATATAATAGAAAATTGCCCCTGTTCCATTTAGTTTTTGTACGCGTGAAAACCATTATTTAAAACTTTATTAGCCCCGATAAACCATTAAAAGTGTAGAACTTTTAACATTTTTAATGTTAAGTCAAACTTCTAGGGGCTAACAAAAATATTCGTACGTACGAATTCGGGATTCCGATGGCAACAAAAACTGGAGGAGAGAGAGAGAGAGCAGAACGAGAGAAAAAGAAAACGAGCAAATTTGTGTAATAAGCATCCAATTAAAACTTTTTCACACAATGCAACCCAAACCCAAAAGCAACAAAAAGTCAACGGACGAACAATGAATGCAGAGTGTCTAACAGAGCAGAGGGAAAGAGACAGACATAACGGATGGTGGAGCAGGGGGAGTTTGGCAAGTGGGGGAGAGAGAGAGAGCGCTGCCCTCGACTGTCGCCTATTTAACGAGCTGCAAAAATGTGAGTCTGCTGCATGGTATGTGGTGGGGGAGCAGGAGGGCAAGGCTGGGCAGGCAGGCAGAACCGTTAGTATTTATTATTCTATAAAGGGCACGGGAGAGAGAGTGTGAGGTGGCTGATGCGCGAGCGGTGGGGCATAAAGGATTTCCGCTTCGTTGACTGAAATATGAGCAGATTTTTGACAATGTTATACTTTTTTCTAAGTACAGGCACAGGCAGTGGCAAACAGACATGCAGTGTGTGAAATGGGAGACTAGACAGATACCCTTCTTGCAGCAAAACAAGAGAGGAATGAGAAATCTCTCACGAATGATTAATTGAATGTTTTGTTTCACCTGTTACATCCCTCACCATTCTAGAGGTACACCCTTTGTAACCATCTAGTATTACAGGGTATACATAAACAGCAGTAACAACACAATTCATTATTCTTCGGATAGGGCTTTATATTTCTTGCTAGACGCTAAACTCAATCATCATCATCATAATCATCAGCAGCAGCACCATCACGATAATGACAATGATGACAGTGATAATTACAATCATCATTGCTATTGCTTTTGTCTTCCCTTCCCTTCCACTCTACCGCTCCCTCGCTCTCTCTATATATAGATCAAGTTGTGTGACAATGTGAGAGAGAGAGAGGCGTGTTTGGATTTCGCAATTGCAAAATGTTTCGGTTTATGGTTTCAGTTCCTCTTCTGCGCCTCTCGTTTCATTCTGGAACTTCTTTTTCGTTTCGTCATTCTATGTTGTGGGGGAGCTGTGATAAAAATAAATAATCAGAGACGACGAGCGACACGACGGAGAAACGACAGACAGAAGCAGCAAACCGAAAGATGAAGAAGTTTCTTTTTTGTTTTTTGCACACTCTAAATGATATTATTACTTGTCGTTGCTGTTGTTGTTTCTCCTTCTTATTTTGGTGGATTTCGAACAATACATCACTTGAACATTGTTTTGCACTTGGTTTGCCCCTCCCCCCACCGACAATCTTGAGTCTCCACCACATCACTGACATATTTTCCAGTTTGCTCACGTATTAATTGCTCAAGTGGAAGCGACAAGCAAAGCGGATAAAAAAAACACCAGCCAGCCACCCTCCCCCTCCACTATTGACCGAAACATGTTTCTGATGTTTGCCAGCACTTGAACTAAAGAAATACTTAAACATATCATACACATGTAGGATACATATACAGTATATGGGATATCCTTAATGGTCATTCTTTTCTCTTTTGATTTATGAAGGGTTTTTCCTGTCTTTGATTAATTAGCAGCTCCCTTGGAGAGAGAGAGGGGCGGGAAGAGCCTGGCAAATCGGGTTGAATTAATGACAGTCTGCTATCTGAAGTGTTAAAGTAATTTAATTAGTTGAGGTGTCCACTGTGAAGCGGGGAACGAACGAAAGTTGATGAAACTTCACTCTAATTAAGGGTTTACTTTTGGTAGGGGAAGTGGAGCTTAAAGTTTAGTGTTTGTCATGGTGGAGTTTTTAGGAAATAGTTTTTTGATTAAATGGCGTGCAGAATGGTTTGACGTTAAGGGGGAGATGGTTGCCTAAGTTAATTAATTGTGTAACTATTACTAACAACAATGAAAGCTTGATGTCAAGAGAAAGAAATTGACTGAGTGGATTGAAGAATTAATTGATAATAAGTACGTTTATGGACTTAAAGATAACTTTTTATTCATATCTTCCATTCATTGTAAAATATTTCAACATTTAACATTTTTCCATAATTCTTTCTGGGAACTTCTTCCCATAATTCGCAACTTATTTCACTTGAATGTTTAATCATCTTTATTTTCCTTTGAATATCTCATATGCTATCCTCTTTTGAGCTTCTTTGTATTCGCACAAAATTCTATTTTCAGACTGATAAATCAGATTAGCCTCTGCCTCCCCTCCATCCATCCGGAGACCTCCCATCGAAGGATTTCTTTCAATGGGTTTTCAGTGCCCAACTTTTCCTTTCTCTCTCACATTACGAGTGTGGGTGTGTGCTTTATGTGTGTGTGTTTGTGTATTCTTTTCCATCGCATAGGATGGGATTCCTCTTGCAATGTCCATCAATGCAGACATCTGAGACATGGACTGCATATCAAACACGCACAGAAGTCTCGTTCTCTCTCTCTCTTTTCTGTATATTTCTGGGTGTGTGTACTTGTACATATATTTAAATCGAAGGCACTTCATGAATGCCGATTGCAATAAACCCGGAGTCTACTCCGAGTTCGAGTCTCGAGTCCACTGAAAAATTCTACACGGAAGTCGTAAATCGTCTCGAAGACATCGAAGCGCTGACCAAAAGACGTAAAGTACTCATGAGGGGCGTCAGGGAGGGAGTGCCAGTGCCAGTGGCTGCTGCTGCTGCTGCTTCTGTTTGGTGCAAATGTCAATAGTGTGAAGTGAGTGCTATTTATATGGAAATATCAAACGATTCCCCAGATAGATACGATTATATTTATAGAACCTAAAACCATTCAGGCAGCGGCCTGCCTAGGCCCATAGAAATGAAAGGGAATCTTGTACGAGTATCTGTTTATGGTTCAATAGCTTTTGCCACTCATCTCTCTCGCGACTTTCATCTTGACCGCCATGAGCCCATCAACAGCTGTCTGTCTGACAAACAATTCATCATGGAAAAAGTGCAGCCAGCGACCCATTAGAAGAGGGGCGGCATCTGCATCTCCACTTAAGACAGCTAACAAAATGCCACACATTCGTAAGATACATGGAAAGTGTGCGAGAAGTGAGAGGGTTTAAGGAGTGCAGAAGAAGAGAAACTGTTACAAAAATGTGTTTGCATATTTAGCTCCTCAAGTGGCCGATAACAATATGGAAAACAAGGCCACTCAAAAAATTGAGAGAGAGAGAGAGCGAAAAAAGATTCAGAGAGAGATTCGATAGAAAATCCAATTCCAAATGCACAAAATTGAATTTCTACTCTCAATCCGTACTGGCATTGCTTCTCCTGCTCCTGTTTCTATTTCTCTTTTTCCCCATTTCTACTTTGAAGATTTGTTTATGTTAAAGTAATACCCCGAACTTGTTTGTGATTATGTTGAACATATGTTGACAAAAATCCAGTGACAGAGAGAGAGAGGGAACGGTGGGTACGTAGAGTGCGGAAAAGAACAGACGGAATGGTTATGTAGAGTGCTGAAGAGTGGGGAGGGAATGTCCATGACATGCAATTGGGTGGGGAGGGGAGAGGCAACGAGAAATCCCCCGAACATGGACCAACAGCAAAATGCAATTGAGACCAAACGGAAGCAAGCCACCAGCTTCTGGTCTCTGTTATTCTTTCACTGTCTCTCTGCTCCCTCTCACTATTTTTTGTTCTTTGCCTTTTGCTTTGATTCAAGAAACTGTAAAACAAATGTGTACATACATACGTTTGTACATACATACATACATACATATGTATATACAGTCATGTACGTTGTTATGCATATGGGACATATCGTTTATGGTTAGTTTAAGGTACTTCATAAGTTCTCCTTGCGGTTTCTCTGTTCTTTGCAGATATTTCTGTGAATATTTCTTGGCCAGAGAACATTTATGTTTTGTTAGGGGACACATTTGTGCCTTTGCTTTTCTAAATATGCATTCTGTGGCTCTTCGTTAGGTCTATTTCTGCTAAGAACAATAGTAGCTAATTGGGTTTCAGTGGTTTCCACATGTTAATGTTATTAATGAAGTACCTGCACAGCAGTGTGGGTCCTACAGAAAAGGGCCCCTTCTGGCCATAGACTGCAGCCGTTATCCTCCAATTTTTATGCATTTTAGAGGATTATATAGAGGGATGTCTTCCTTCTGCAGAGACAAATAACTAGCTCCCATAACTATACTTTCACCCTGAGACAATTGCGTATTCATTGACACTACTCCTACTTCAAAGCAAGCGAACTTTCGTCATTTCTTTCCATGTGTTTATGTGCTTTCTCCTCTTACAGATTCCACTGTGAAATCAATTCCTCTATCGGTGGAAGAATTTTAATTAAATTTGAGACATTTATTGTTATTGTTTCGTTTTCCCTTCTATTCTATAATAAATGTAATAATAATGCTGAATATATTGACACATTTTAGGTAATAGATTTGTATACGGCAAATGGCAGATTCTTTATAGAATTCATTCACTAACTGCTGACGAAAAGATAATCACTGCCTTTGTTTCCTGCATATCATTCAGCAGCAAAACAATGTTCAGATCTTTGCACTTTTGCTTTCATATAATTATACTTACATTTTTGTTATCAGTCCATCATTCCCTTGAAGGCCAAACAGACTGATGCGATTGTGGCCCTTCTTTGTGGGTGGATTGTTTCCTATAAATATAAGTGCTACAAAGTGTGAAGGGCATTTTTCCATTGATTCTCTTCGAGTGCTTCAACGATCTCGTCCATAAAATTGTGTAAAACCATTATAAACTATGCAAAAACACTCAATTGGGGGCAAAACAACAAATGGTTTTTCCACTTGGTAATTACTTGGATCCATTCCAGAAGCGCCCCCTCCCGCGACGACCTGACCATCGCCTGCCAAGTACTTTTCGCTGTACACTGTGTGGCACTTACGGAGTCGCTGCCGCCGCAGCTGCAGCTGCACTTCAACACTTCCCCAACCCCACCCCACAGGGGCATGCAAATAATAAAGACCCGAAGAAATGCTCGATGCAAACGTGAGGCAGCAACGGGGGAAAAGCAAACAAACATAAAGAACAATTACAGAGAAGCTTATCGGCCAATTAAAGGCAACGCCGCGCTCGCTCCACGGAAGCCGAATGGAAAATGCAAATGCAAAACACTGGAAATGCAAAAACACTTTTACCTCCTCATTCGATTGAGTTTTACCTCATTTGGCGGATCAAAATTGCCAAAGCTGGACCTCATTTTGGTGCAAAAACTGCTGCAGTTGCAGCAGTTCTGTTCCTTTTTCAGTGCATTCTTATGGGCCCCAGAGTTCTGTTCTAATTGTTGCACAAAATGCATTGGGGCATGCAGCAGCAACTGCATCAGCAGCGTCATCACAGGCAATAATTGTTGCAGTTTTCTTTTGTAGGCAATGTAACGCACAGTTTTTCAATTGTTCGGCGACAATTTGCTGCCTTGTGGCATAATTTATGCAACATTTGTGGATCCAAAGAGAGCGAGATAGAGAGAGAGAGAGATAGGAGCCCAGCCCGGAGATGTGTGGCCGGCTGACAGGCCTGCTGACAATTTGAATTAAGTGTAGTTAATGTTGACAAACGTCCCATCCATCCATCCATCCGTCCAGCCCATGGGAGAACAATGTTTCCCAGAGTTCATTGGGGACAACACCCCCTATGGCAGCCTCCTGTGCACCCCCTGCCGCCCCTCTTCTAAGCGTGGTACATGGAGATGTGGGATCCGCCTGGTGTAGAGTGGCGGCATTAGGCCGTCAAACATGATTGATGGGCTTGTGGCCTGGGCATGGACTGCGGTGAGTGCGAGATTAAGATAATCGACAAATGTATGATATAATTTCCACATGTTGGCATCCATCCGCCACATTTGTGGCAGGAGATCTGTGTGATCTGCGGGTTAAGTGGCTACAAAGAAATATTAATAAAGTCAGCAAAGAGTGCGGCGGAAATGGTTGACCTAACGAGTTCTAGGGGTATAGAATCTGTACCTTTGTGGGAAAGTATTTGGGAAATCAACAAAAAGATTGATTGATTCTGTCTGAAACCCCATATTGATACGGAGTCACAGTCTATGTGCAACACCTTCTTAAATGCTTGAATTAGTTCCATTTCATTTCGTATTTACTCCAACTTAATTCTGTTAAAAAAAAACGCATAAACCTTAGCATTCAAAAACATTCGAGAATCAGCAAAACAAGCAGAAGAAAGCAGGAACACGGAACACACCATGAAGACTTCAATGCTGTGCGTAATAATGATCCTCATTATACTGGAAGGAACTTCAGGCCGTAAGCACAGGCACCCACGAACAGGCGCCGGAGTGACCTGTGGCATGAATGAAAATTACGGCTGCAGACCCTGCTTTGAGCCGTCTTGCAATCAAATTCTTTACGATAACGAAGTCTGTGCCACGTCCTGTGTGATGACCTGCAGCTGTAAGCTCGGCTTCGTACGCAAGCGGGACAAGTGCGTGGTCAAGGAGGCCTGCTGTGTGGGCAATATGTGTAAGACCAAGAAGGAGGTGGCCGTACGCGAAGCCCAGGCGGGTGGCATCACGCCCGATCCAAGACGCTGGGCTCAGCCAGAAATCTTTCGGGTGGATATTGCACCTCAAGCTGTATAAATAGAAATCGATATTTCCTTCCTGATTTGACACATTTTTCGTGTTTTTGTTGTTGTTATCCTTGCTTTTAGTTCCAAGAGGCACCACACCACACACAAAAGGAGAAACCACAATGCAAAATGTAACAAGAAAATCAATAGAAACAAAAGCAGCTTAGGGCCAGCGACACTCTGTGGGGGTGGACCACAAACAATGGCCACGTACCACTACGTACCACACACACAGGCCCAGAAGATGTTATGTGAAAAACCTTGAGAAAAACCAGGCAAAGGTATTTTCCTGCAAGACCTGAAATGTGTTAATAGATATTAAGGGTTCTTGTGCCTTTTCGGAGGACCGGAAATCACAGCGTGACATGAATTTTAAATTGCTTCTTTTTATTTTTAGAAAGAATATTAACCTCTGGTGTGTGTGTGTGTTTTTTTTTGTGTCAAATCAAAGTTGTTAATTTTATTGAATATTTCCTACGTGTGTATGTCCATGGCATACATAATTTTAACCAAAAAATGAAAGCAAGAAGCACTTAATCCATAGGAGGCGCCATAGTACTTGACTGTCGACTGCGCCTCTCATGAATCTGAATGAGAATTAAATCTTTATTCAATTGAAATAAGGTGCCACCTAAATGGAGTTACTCTTTAAAGAGCCAAACATGTTTCTATCTTTTTCTTTTGGTGGCCTCTGCCTATTTTTGTGGCTCAACGGAAAAGGGCATTGACATTGCTGCTAAATTCATTGGCGGACCATTGGATGCCAATTTTAATTCTTTCGTTTTTTTTGCGCTGTGGCTCTTTTTGTTGCTTGTTCCTGAACCCGCATTCGTTAAGGCTCTCAAGTGACGACAAACGACTGAATACTGAATGCCAAATGCCAGAACACAGGCCAGGCCACAGTCATGCCACAGCCAGAGTCAGAAGTCCGGAGTCAGAGACCCAGGCCCCGTGGAGTCATCGTCACTCTTCGTTCCACTAAACTGCCTCAAATGCCGCGTGACGCATAGAAAATGTTTTAATCTCTTGCTGCCCCTCATTTCAATACTCTTTCAAGTGAGACGCTCTGTTCGGAAAAAGAGACGGGGAGTTCTTGGGAAAAGTGCATTTCATTCATCTATTTTCACAGCAGCTGAACTAAGGGTAGATATTTGATATTTATGAAGAGAACGGATGGGATTAAGAATGATTTAAGATGCACATATCTCTTGCGATAATACTTCCTTTAAAATATAATCAAAACATACTCCTATTATTCGGAAAATATAGCAGTGAAATTCTTATAAAATACTTTTCGTATTCCTGAAATTTACTAAAGATTTCCCAATTATTCCATAAATGTAACATTCATTCTTCTGTTAGTTTAAACATAGTTTCATACGTTATAGTTCCCTCCTTTACAGGGTAATTTCCGTGTTCGTACCCAACAAAAAACCCATGTAAATATAATTCCTTCACTCGATATGCATCTAAGTCGCCGAACAATTGCAGCCACAGTTGAAAAGTGTATCTAAAGTTCGTTGCTCTTTTGACCATCTCTCTCTCTCTCTTTGCGTTTTTTTTTTGTGTTGCATATATTTTACATATTTTTTGTGCCTGTCTGTCCCTCCTGCGGGTTCTTGACGCCTCGTTGGCCGCCCATTTGTCCAGTTTTCGATGCCGTTTCGTTCGGGGTCTGCTTCGCACTTCCCGTTTCCCCCTGCCACCCGCCCCGGCGACCGACACGCATTTAAGCACAGTCTGAATCGCATTCATATTCATGTGACAATTTGCATGAGATACAATGAGGAGGGACCCATAATAGAAGTTGCCATAGAAACGGCCATTTCTTTTCATTTATGTCGCCATTTAAATGGCAAACACAACAAAAAGGAGAGACAACTGAAGGCTGATATGGCAACAACAGAGAGTTCAGTTCTATCTGCTCAATAGATGTATTTTTATTTTTAGATTAAGAAACTTAAGAATTCTATTCATGAAAGTTCATAAGGTGGCAGGGATTTTCCTACTTTTCTTGCTGTGGAAAATTCACACTCCTCAGGCCATTTACCCGTACCTTTTCTAATACCCAAAAACTTCTCTGAAAGTGTATCGTTCTGGCAAAATGTTACCACCTTTAGGGGGCCAAAAGATCGCCTATCAAAGAGCCCACACGTGTCACAGTCAGCCGAGCAATTCAATTAACCCATGCCGACACAGTCAAGTGGTAATTTGCTTAGACGACAGACCGCACCCCTCTCCCCTGTGGCCAAGAAACAACAACAATGCGCCCTCTGTCTACATTTTACCTTTTCTTGAACATAAAACTAATTTTCAACGACTGAAACATTAAACACAATTTTCAGGCACAAAAACCAGGGGTGAGAGGGTGAGAGTATCCCTCTATAGAGGGATGGATGGATGGTTGGCGGGATGCCTTTGGGTGTGTGTGTGTGCTTGTAGTCCCAAATGAGGCGAAAACTCAATTTCGGGGGGCAAGACTGCGCTTTATGGGAACACAAGGCAGCCTAGAAATGGCTCAGACTCGCTCACCTTTCCGGAATCTTATCAATATTCATAACTTTTTGTTGCTAGGGAAATTACTCCTCGTATCGTTTGTATCTTTTTGAGAGCTGTTGCGGCCGTTAAACAGATTTATGCTTTAAGTTTATCTTCCAAGTCTCCCCCGACGATTGATAAAATTCAACACAAATTGACTTGAAGGTCTTCATGGGGGGGCACATCCTTTAATTTAACGCCACGCCCCGAAAAACTTCAATCTGTGTGTGTGCCACACGCGCCGTGCCACACAGTAAAGTAGAAAACATTGAATCAGCATAAAATCTACATTATGAAAAGCTTTTGGGCTCTGGGCTTTCCACGCTTCGAGTACGAAAATTTTATTAAAATTACCCAGCAAGAACCGTCTGCTCTGCTCCTTTTGCCACAGCCTGGATCCTGGACGCTGGCAGGACGCTTTGCCTACCTGAAACGGTGATAAAATTAATAGCCTTCGCCTGGTTTACGACAGCCGCCGCCGCTGCCGTCGACGCCAACGCACAAAAAATAGAAAATTGCCTCGAAAAATGGTTCAAAAAGCTTTTTTCGGCTGCCGTGGGTGGTGTGGATAATTTTTAGTCCTTTAGTCTCCTGTGCCTTTGATTGTCATCACGAAGCTTCATTTCATGGCGTGGCAGACACGAAAATATTCCAAGTAATTTCCAAGCTAAAATATGTCCCTCGGATAGCCCCACAATGGATTGGAGTGAAGCATAGACCATGGCCATAGACTGTGGCATGTGGCTAATTTAGTTGGCGACGAAAAAATGCTAACTGCTGCTGGCTCCATAGAATAGAATGCCTCGAACAGATTGTATCAATTTGGGGCAAGGATTGGGGTGGTTTTCAGAGACTCGAAAATAAGCGAAGCTCAAAGGATGCCTGAAAATTTAAGAGCAGAAAGAAACAAAATCGTACAGAACTTTTTCGGTTGCGATATTTCCCATTTCGGTAATTTTTCATTTGCAAAGTTCAATTAAGGCCAACTAAATTTGTTTTTAAATGATTTTCGTTAATTTTTCTGACTCTGCCACACAAACAAAATACAATTAAATAAATAACAATTTTAAATATAAATATTTTAAATATAAATAAATCATTTTCTGTAAAACAAACAAAAGAAATATCTCAAACAGATCATCCGCTGCGAACAGTCCCGGCAATAAATAAGCTCTTACATTTTTAAATACAGATTTTCATCAGCATTAAATACCCTAGCAAACTGAACCACAAACCACAAAAAAATTCCACACAGAACAAAAATATTTGTGTGCAAAAATGCAACCCAATTTACCACCAATATTTATGCCTTTTCTTTTCGCTGGTTTTTCATGGCAGCAATAAAAAATTCATCATTTTTGTTGCAAGTCAGTGAATCCTACCCAGCAGCAGTCAAAATGTTTGGAAAAGCGGCCAAACCAATGGCAATGGCAGCCGAGGCAGGCGGCGCACTCTGCTCCAGTTGTAGCTTCATTCCGTCTGAGTTGCCCGAGTTATTGCCCGCAAAAGTTTACATTTTTAATAATTTCCATTAACTAAATACTCGTTGAGGCTTGCAGCTCACGATGTTTGCCATGACCTCCATCTAGAGGGGCAAACTCCCACCCAAAAAAAGGGGTTCACCAATATAAAAAGAAGAGAGGATTCTTGGAAAGCGGTGCTGTAAATACCCTCGAATTTGAGTTATTTCTAAGACAGATGTGGGCTGAGGTTATCTGCTGTATATCTTGTATGAAAATAATCGTTTTCTTCACACAAAAACATATTTTTCAATCGAAATTTGTAGTTAAGTGATCCTTTAGTCTCTGATGTTTGTAGCAATACAGAAAATTGAACTTTATATTTATTTCTTTAGACTTTAGTTCAGAAAACACAAGAGATCCATCCACCTTTATTAATTCCTTAACCTCATATGAAATGGAAAATATATTTTATTGGTTATAATTTCTACAATTCCTAAACCATAAAGAATGAAACTTGAATTCGTATGAAACAATAGCGGTTTGCCATAGCAACAGAAGGACACACATTGGCGGCTTTCCATATCGATCAAGGGTTCCAGTTCTGTCCCACAAAAACAAAATCTAGGCCAAATCATAATCCCCCATCTCTCTCTTGAAAGGGTATCACAACAACAACAGCAACAAGAAAGAAGAGCAAGGAATTGCGTAAGGAAATTTTCAGTTGTAGGAAATGCGGTGCATGCAGCGAACGGCGTGCAACATGCGGGCTTCAAATGAGGAAGCCCAAGCCAAAAAGCCGGGCATCTATGTAGGTCACAAATGTTTTTATGAGTATGTGTCTGTGTGCGTATTGTTTGTACACTCACACATAGAGAGCGAGAGAGAGAGGAAGGTTGGGTGTGAGTGTGTATGCGTGTTGAGAGCCAAAGTCAACATGCACTTGCACCACACGATATTACACATACGCCGCATTGTACGGCCACAGCAAAACGCCCGCTGACTGGCAGGCAGGCAGGCAGGCAGGCAGGACTCCCCCGCTCACTTCTCAGGCCAAAGCCCCATTACCCACAAAAGTATGTTCTTTCGGGAGAAGGGTAGGGGTTTTTAACGCCTTCCACTCACCGACACCCATCCGACATTCAAGTGCTTGACTTTTCCTCACTCAAAGCTTCAGCTTTCCACTTTCTTTCCTTCTCTACTTTTTTGGTTAATTTTTTTGTAGTTCATATTTCGAGTTCCTATTTTTTGGGGGCAAGAGAGCGAGAGAGAGGAACTGCACACCTCAGTGCTGCAGGTGCATGTAATTGTTATAATGGTCTCCGGGAATATTCATGTGCTGCACATTTGCCAGCACCTTTCCTCAATGCGGAACTCTGCTGGAGCAGCAGGCAGAACCTTGCAGCATTTTCCTCACCATTTATGCCTTACCGAAACGAGGCATTTTGCTTCAATTAGCAGGTTGCTACAAATGTGGCTCGTGTTTCTCTGTGTTTTTTTTTTTGGTGTGCAAATTTAACAACTTCGTGTGGGAGCAGCATTAGCAAAAGTTAATTAGACATCTCGTAAATTATGCAGTCGATAAATGTTCTGTAAATTTGTTGAGCCAATCAATGTAAATGGATTCGGAAATGGGGCGTAGAATGCGATTAGGAAATGGTAGGAAAGAGAGGGAGATATGAGGTGAAGTAAAGAATTCATGTGTAGAATGTTTCAGAAGCAAAGTGGGTGAAGTTATCGTGTTATAACTAAGATTGTATTATTGGATATATTTAAATGTACAGATAATTGATCGATAAACCAGAACTTTGTATGTAACTTTTGATCCATCAAAATCGAGGTATTTATCATGTGACAAATCGATACAAAATCAATGTAAATACCAATACCACGTGACAGCTCCAACCTAATGTCCCAACCTCAAACGTTTAAGGCAGAATAAGCCCCATTGTCCATTGAGAATCAGAAACAGAAGCACAAATACTCGTAAATGTAACCAATAAGCAAATTATGCGCATATTTAATGATCAACAGATGTAATCAGAACATTGTGTTTACTGCGACGAGGTATGTCCCCACGGGTGCGGATGTTCTCTTTCTATAAGAAGAGCATATTCAAATAGAAATAGATACATTTTGAATGGCTGCCCATTCAGAGTCTGTACCCGCCATTCAAAGTATTTGTTTTATTGGGGACACAGGCGCCAGCCAACAATATGGAAAGGAAACACCCACTCCAAACTCCAGCATAATACACAAAAACATGGGAGGAGGGTGAGGGGTAGGAGGGACATTCACACAAAAATCAAACATGCGAATTTATTTAATTTATGCTGGCGCCAAGACTTTCGGCTCGGAGACATTCATTAAAATCAAATAAAAAGCAGCTAGAAAATGTCTCGAATGACAGCCAAAAAACCACAGTGGCAGCACAGCAGCAGCAGCAGCAGCCGTCGTACAACAACAAAAACGTTGCCATAATCAGCGCGAGGATTGTGAAAATGTGTTAAGCATATGCAAAATGTCTCTGACGATAAAAACGTCACTCTGACCAGATGGACGGACGGATGGACAGGCAGACAGACAGACAGACGGGGCGACAAAATGCCACAACAGAGCAAATAAGATAGAAAGGAAATAGGTATCCGAATGGTGGTTGAATCTTTGGATACACTTCTTTGCAGAGCGATTTAGTGATTCAAAATTTACTGCAACTAATTGCAAATATTGCAAATAAATCGGTTTATAATGATAATGATAATATGCACACTATAGAACTCTCTGAATGTTAAACACTCTTTAGAGTTGCTACACATTTTCTCCTGCCATTGCAAGTCTCTGCTGAAAGCCCCAGCACCCTTTCTGAGAGAGTATAAATTGCAAAGCGGATAAGATAACTAAACAAAAAGCTGTCTGTCTGCCTACCATTAATTATATTTCGTATTACGTTTTTTCTCTCCTTTTTCCACACACACACAAACATATTCTGATTGCAAATGATTATTTATCTCTGCGATATGCAGGCACTGATAAAATTGAGCCTTCACTCTCCCATTTATTCATCCATCCTCCCTCCATATGTGTGAGGAATAGAGCAACAGAATCGAATCGTTGGCGGGTAGGAGGTGGTTGGAAGGGGATATTCAGATGCGTTAAGAGGCTTGTTGAGTTTCAGTCGAGGTTTTGATATTTCGCCTGTTCCACTGGTTCTGTTCTGCTGTTCTGCCTCTCTGCTAATAAATCATTTCGTTTATGACCGCCGACGTTGTCGTTGAATTATTGGCAACAATGTGGCAGGCAGCTCTTCTTTTTGTTTTTTGTTCTGATGATGGCGCCGACACTCCCGGGGCACCCGAATCCCCCGTTTCCCTTTATGACAATGACGAAGGCTGGGCTAAGTCTCTCTCTGTGTCTTTTGTGAGCGTATTAGTACATTCATACATTATGTGTGTGTAAGGGGATTGCTGGTGGGGCGGGAGTGGAGCTTGACTTAGGGATTGGGGTGTTGGCTGCCATATGACTTGACATTTTAGATACTTGCCATGAGTGCGGGCATTCAATTAGGGAGTGTTCCGTCATCTCAACTTCAATGAGTTGCAGCTTAAAGGAATATTTGATGGGAAAAATATTAATAAAAAGATTTAATTGAATGGCAATGTCATCAGTGGCTTTTTTGTCAAGAGATTTTCAAGAGAAGACTAGGATGAGTATATTCAGCGATTAATTAAGGAATGTGCCATCTGTTGGGTGGGATTTTTAGCAGATTTCTTGTACACTGTTTCCTCTTTTTTACTTAATTAATGCAAAGCTGATTGAAAAACAAACTCCACGAAACTCTTAAGCAATATTCCATTCAAATCCTTTCATGTATGGAATCTCTCCCCGCCCTCAGTTTTGTTGCCCTTTTACCACTTTACAGTTTTCCTTCCAGCTACAAATTTTGTTCAATATATTTTCTAATTATGATTTTCGAAACGAACCCCAAAAAGCATAAGCGCTTTTGTGCCCTTTTTTTTGGGGCGGCACTTGACAGATAAAAACCCCTAAATGAGAAGCGAAACATAAGAGGCGACCGAAGCAACCCATGGAAAAAGAACTTTCGTTACCTTAAGCTTTTAAGTACTTGGAAAAGTTAGACAAAACCCTAAGCTGGGGCAGCAGGTGGAGGGATCTGATGTACTTAGGACTGAAACTGAATTGAAATAAAACTAATTGCTAATTGAGGAGGGATGGAAGGGCTGAATCGGACTAATGGCCCAGACTGACGACGACAGTTGTTGGCCATGTGATTCGTGGTGTTGGCATAGAGAGGGGTAGGGGCCTCGGTCAGTCGGCTTAGACGGCACGTAATTACCATGTTCGGATAAAGCGGAAACAGTTTCCAACTTTGTACTGTGTCCATCTATCTGTCCCTCTCTTTCTATGTTGCTCCTCCTTCTATGTTTCTGCTCTTTCTATCTTTCCTCTCTCTGTATTTCCTCCGTTTGTCCTATTTCTTGTTTTGCTTATTGTTACGACTTTCGGCTGTCCTACTTCATTCGTTCTGAAGCTGCTAATTATTTGTATTACCGACTATTGTTATACTCTGGCATAGAGGGTATCTAGAAGCTGCAACTACAGAAAGTGTTTACTACAAGAGTATTGGCTTAGATTTAGTTCCAATTTTTATTAAATTCTTAATTTCAGTCTGAATTTCTCAGTAACTAATCTTTTAGAAATTGTTTCTCAATTGCTAATAATTTTTAGTCCACATTAAAGAGTAGATAATAATATTTACAAACCAGAGACCTTTCAATTGACGTTCTGAAAGTTGAGCCATAAAAATTTAATTGGAAAAGGCTACGGCAGCTCATTTTCGGCTTCTTACAATATTCTTTGCCTTTTAGAACCATCGTAACTATGCCGAGAAGGGTATCTAAATCTTTGTCTCTCTTCTTATTCTATTTGTATGTCGCTTTTGTTATTGTCGCTGCTGTTGTTTGTGTATACAACTCGTTCTTGTTTTGGGAGGTTTTCTTGTAATTTAATTTTGCGGTCAACCGACATGGCACAGGAAACACGGAAGGCATAAACTAGCTAGGAGGCAAACAGGGACCCACCACATCAGAGAGAGAGAGAGAGAGAGAGCATGAGGAGCATCCTTTTCCTACCCGCCTTTCCCTAATTTCCAGCTACAGCTGTAGCTGTAGCTGCTCCTCCTTCTGGAAAATGGCAAAAGACACGCCACAACCATTTCACAGCTCCTCGCTTGCCAACATACCAGTGAAGTGCGTTCCGTGGCTGTGGCTGCCACGTGTAGCGGCATCGTTTTGCCTTTCCTTAACGCTTTTCCGTAACCTTTTCTTGCTCGTGGGTGGTTTGCTGGCCCCGGGGGGTGTGGTGTGGCCTTTTGTGTGCTTTGACACTCTTTTTGTATTAATGGCATTTAACGAGCAAATTTTCCTATTGCCCTGTTGGGGGTCAATCAATTTGATTGGAGCGTTTACAATTACATATAAGCGGCAGAGTTTTGGGGCTGGAAGATTATATAGGTTTCGTTTATTTATAGAAGCAGGAAGAATTGATATTCCTTTAAGGAAGATTCAGGGATTCATTTGTGTGTTCCTTTATGGATGCTAATTACATAAAAAATACATCAATTCAAATCATAAATTGCGTGGCTACAATTTTTTAAATGATTTAAATGATCGCAAATGATTTTTCCCGAAAATTTATGTAATCTCAAAAAGAGCATCCAAACTTTCATCTTCCTATTAATGCACTTTTTCTGGGATATTGTAATTACGTTATAATTAAAGCATGTCCCCAAAACAAAGCCTTCCTTCCACCAGTCCTTTTTCCCTTTCTGAAGAGTGACCCAGAAGCATGGCTGATATTTCAAAATTTACTTTGTTGCGCGCCCCCCCAATGGCCCCTCGGCAACGTGTGGCAACGTTTTAGCGCCTGTCTAAAAAAAGAAGCAGCAACAACAAATATTGAGGCTGTCCTTCTTTGGGTCGTCTCGCTCTCTATATTTTTCCCCCAGTTACCTTTTCTAGACTCATTTTTCCTGGCTTTTCTTTTGGGGTTTTCCTTTAATCAGGTTGTGTGTCCTTGTGTAATAGGCTTTTGTGTTGGTTTCGGTTTACATGCCTTTGGGGCAGGTCCATCTACCCGCAGAGAGCTGGACAGGACCTTTTTGGAATATGCTTTTATGTAGTTTTAGCTTATATAAATAATACGATTTTCTAAATGGAAATATGCTCTTCTTTTGCTTATTCTTTTTGTGTGTATTAATTCCTGTATTTTCTTGTTTTGTTTCTCTTTGCAGGTAAGCGGAAAATGTGCCCTAATATAAATGGAAGTGAAATCTTGAGTGAGTTGTACAGAAATGTAAGAAATCTTCTGCCGAACTTTTTGCTTTAATTAAAATCTTTGTTGTGGACTGCAATTTCGAGCTAAAGCATAATATTGTTGATATTTTATTGCCTTTACCCCCAGTGGTCATTAATTTTAATCTTTAAATTGAGAGACGCAAAACGCATGAGAGATTCGTGTTCCGGCTTACGAATTCTCTCTGAAAGGATACTTTTTTTCTGAGTAACCTCCCTGGTATCCTGGAAAACTGCTTTATTTCTTAACATAATTAAAATACTTCACATGAAAAGGTTTTTTCCCCATCAAAATCTCAAAGAAATGTTCCAACCACTTCCCAAAAATCCAGAAAAACGTTTCTAAGAACTCTGAGTCTTGCTGCCATAATAAACCAAAGTCCCATGTTTCTCTTTATGCAATCCGTTTAATTTCTTTTAGCAAGCACTTAGACCCATCCTGTTATTATCCAAAAACCAAATGAAATTTAATTACCATTTCCCCTAAATGATCTCCCACTGCGCTTCTAAAGGAGACAAAGATAATCCCAAATTTAATTTGATCCAGAGACCACAGAGAGAGAGACAAAAGCCACTGCTAAAACAGACTTAAATGATGGTGACAGAGCCGCGCACACACACACACACACACACATACACTGTCTATCATGGCATTATGTCATTAGGAAATCATGAAATCAATTACGGAGAGCATTGCATTTCATCTTAATGTTCATTGACTTGACAAATAGAATGTGTGTGGCTGCAAGGCGTCAGAGCTAAAGTTAAATATCGCCGTCACCCCCCACAAACACACACACGCATCCCGCATGCCACACATATAGAGAGACAGACATGTAGACTCCCCCACTGAAGCACCCAGGACATTTGCCCAATTAGAGCATTAAACCTAATGCCAACACGATTGCAATTAATTACCAAAAGAAATTAAATTCCATGTTCAACACGTAGCTATAGGAATCCTCGCTCCACTGCTTTTCCCTGCCTTTCCCTTCTTTTCCGCATCCTGTCCAGTCGATGATATGCCAGATATGGCCGGGGCCACCATTATGTGCGGTTATTCCACCCAAACCCCACGCTACTCTGCCCCCCTCGTCAGACAATGTGTAGCCGACGCGCTAATGATGCCACATGGCGGCAGCGGCATCATCGCATCAGTTTTTGGTTCGTGGCCGGACTGATGCCACCAGCCCACGGATCCCATGGCCTGCACTTAACGTGTTCCGCGTTTTATGTCTTTTTCCTGCTTTGCCACGCGATTTATCTAAAACGAAAGAGCGCGAAAAAAATGTTTTATATGCGCTCTGAGGGACGCTTAAAAGAGGGAGCAAAAACGTTGATAGAAGAGTAGATAAAACACGGTTTCAAAGAGTAGTCGGAAAGGGAATATAATAGGGATATATCAGATGGTAACCAGTAGAAGGACCAGCTAAATCGACTCTATATATGCGACAGTACCTACTCGCATGACTGTCAATTTTCGTCGTCGCAAAGTAGTTACGTGTGTGGTCATGTGGTTGGGCCGACAAGGGTGGCAACGGGATTGGTTATTGTCATGTTTGTCATTCGAAATGATATCAGTAAGATACTTAAATACTCGTTACAAATCGAGTATTGTTTGCCATTGGCTTATGATATGTTATTACCTGTAGTTGGCGTGTTTTTGTGGAAGAAATCTTGTATTTCTTACAGTTTTTCGGTGGTCGTTTATGCAGAATATATGCTAATAATTGTAGCATTTTTATCACTTGGAAATCTAAGTAAGGCTTTGACAGAATATTGTGAAAAGGGTTTTCCAAATAAATTATAAATGTTTCCATATTCTGAACTTGAAACGCTTTCGTTTGGGAGCAACCTTCCCTTTCCGAATTTTCGATAATTATGGTATTGAATTCACTTATCCCATAGCCAATTACCAGGCCTCCATTCACACATTCAAGTGCTCTTCAGCATGGCTTTCGGCAACTTATTTGATTACTGGGATTCTATTAAATAACAGCTAATTATAGTTTCTATATGAGTGTGTGTGGCTTCCATTGCATAAATTTGTCAAATCCTCATGGCCAGGCCAAGTGCTCATTAGAGCCCGAAATGTGGGGAATCCAGGAGCTGAAGGTTTTGCGTGTTGCTTTCTGGCTTCTCTGACCACCATGCAAGTTAAGCCTCCTGTTAAACCACCGCCCGTGTTTGCTTTCTAAATTATAGTACAGCTACGTGTACGCTGCTCGTATGCCCGAAGCTAAATTTATTGGATAATTGAGCGGAATGTTAATTTGTCAACAAACTGATGGCTGGGGTTTGAACTTAGTTTTCGTGACAGTCTGTTGGTTCAAGGCCAATGAACTTTTGGGGGTCATGTTACACATTTTGGTTGTGCCAAAGGATTGGCGGATCATTACCAGAGAGCTATTCATATATGTAGGGAGTGCATTATTTATGGCGTGCTTTGGGGGTGTTTTGTGTGTGTATTTCTTGGAGAATTAAGGGTTATTTTTATACCCGGTACTCGAAGAGTAAATAGGGTATATTGTATTTGTGCGGATAACGGTTGTATGTAACGCACAGGAGGAAACGTTTCCGACCACATAAAGTATATATATTCTTGGTCAGCATCAATAGCCGAGTCGATTGAGACATGTCTGTGTGTCCGTCCGTCCGACCGTCTGTCCGTCTGTCCGTCTTGTTTGTCGGCTAGTTCTCAGAGACTTTAAGAGCTAGAGCCACCAAATTTTGGCACCAGACTGCTGTATGCTCACACTGTTACAAGTGTATTTAAAAAAATGAGCCACGCCCCCTTCCGCCTCCGCAAAAGGGCGAAAACCTCCCAAATCTACAATTTTGAAGATAGCAGTGGCCAAACCCACCCCGTCCCGCAGCTTATATTTGTTTTTTGCACATTCTCTCATTCACACTCTGCTTCGCGCAGTGGCCGCACACTGGCCGCTGGCTCTGCCTCTGCCGTGTGTCTGCAGTGTGTGGGTCTAACGAAGGGGGGAGAGCTAAAGGAGCGTGTTTGTGTGAGCAGTGTTGTTGATGTAGATGACAGATGAAGAAAAAATGTAAAATTTGACATATAACCGCTAAAGTGCAGATGTAGTACTGAGTGCCGGGTATAAAAGTTGTGACGCGTAAGAAGCGTCTCACACGTCCCTTCTCGTTTTGTATTTAAATGCTTAGTAAAACTTATGAAACTCGACGAATTTTATCAAAGAACAAACGTTTACCAATTACAATAGAGAAGGAAAATGCTCGCAGTAAATATGCACGAAACTGTTTGAAATTATCGATTTCTGAGTCTATGAATGTTTATGGCACATATTTACCAATCATTTGTATCTATTTCCCATTGAAAGTAAACTCTGTTTACAATTTGGAAAACCTAAACCCGAATAGAAACTTATTATCTGCCACCTCCCCAAAGGCTATCTTCCGCTTCCTTCTGCAAGTCCTCTCCCCCATCGTTAATATCCATTACCGATGATTAAGTTGATTGAAAACAAATGAATGGAAGATTATAGGAGCGGAAAGAGGGGTCCGGCTTTGCACGAGTAGAAGGGGAAGCAGAAGCTCTGATAAGGATTGTCTGTTACTGCTATCTTTTGACAGGGCCCCACCATTTACAGTTCATTTGCTAATGAGCCAATGAGGCATTTATGAGGCCACGCGACCGAAAACATTTCAAAAGCTATACCTCAACCCTTTCTCCCCTGTCTCCCTTCCTGTCTCTCTCTCTGTCTGATGTTTATAATGGACACGCGGACAGGGTGTGGGAGATGTATTTGGACAGACATCTCCGTATGCTTTTTTGGGTGGTGCCCCTGATCCCTGCTGTTTCGGCGTTGCATTGTAGCACGTTTCGTACTTTAGACGTTTTTGTTGTTGTCGTGCTGCAAAAAGTTGTTCCTTGAAGTAAAAAGCAAGTCTGCTGCTGCTGCTGCTGTGGTCACATCTGCAGTCATGCTGCACAAAGATTTCAAGGAATATTAACTAAAGTTTGATGTCAAAACAAGAGCGGCAACAACAACAAGAGCAAAAAAAGGAGCTGGGTGTGGATAAATATTAGATACTATCTGGAATAAGGAATAAGTTTTGCGGCTGCCAGACAACCACAAGATTTTATAAAGAAACTTTTCTTTTCGTTGCTCAAAGGAAGATGATTAAAATGTTTTATTGAGCCTTTTAGCAAAAGATTTAAAACTTTAAATGACAACAACAAAGTTGTCAAAGACGAAAGTTAACTTCTGTTGCACTATTAAACTTGCTTTGAAATCCCGAACCTGTTTTGTTCAAAAAATCACAAAAATATATTTTAAACCATTTTCTTATTCTGAGGAAAAATAAACCATAATTTCTACCCCAGCAAGCTCTTGCAAAACCTATAACATTACAGCAGCTAAGCCACCCGATTGAACCTAGAAAATTGTGTTTTCTTTTTGATAATTTCCAAGCCAAACAAAAATGACAACCAGAACAAACTTTTATCCTAATTGCAATTACAATTTCAATCAACTTAATTGGACAACTTTTGCAAAGGTAGAAACCCAGTGGGCGGGCGGCTGGGTAGAATATTTTAATGATTTATTTAAGTAAAAACGTAATCAGAGTACGTAAAATGCAAAGTGAGGATTATTCAGAAGTTGCCAGAGAAACTTTGAGCCTCATCTCACATCAAAGTCAATTGCTCCAAAATGTGAACACAGAAAAAAAGAGAACCGTTTAGGAACGAAATTAGGCATCCAAAGTATTTGATTAAGTATTTCTTCGCCCGTAGGGTAAAAGTTGTCCGCCAAGTCAGCAGCATTTAAGCCAATTATTTGTGGGAGGTTGACATTTTGTTAATTTCATACTTTTATCCGCATTTTATACATGTGTTTTTTATACCCGGTACTCGAAGAGTAAATAGGGTATATTGTATTTGTGCACAAAGTGAATGTATGTAACGCACAGAAGGAAACGTTTCCGACCCCATAAAGTATATATATTCTTGATCAGCATCAATAGCCGAGTCGATTGAGCCATGTCTGTCTGTCCGTCCGTCCTTCTGTCCGTCTGTCCGTCTTGTTTGTCGGCTAGTTCTCAGAGACTATAAGAGCTAGAGCCACCAAATTTTGGCTCCAGACTGCTGTATGCTCACACTGAAACCAGTGTATTTCAAAAATGAGCCACGCCCCCTTCCGCCTCCGCAAAAGGGCGGAAACCTCCCAAATCGACAATTTTGAAGATAGCAGAAAACTAAAAACGCCATATCTATCAGATCACCAATTGGGATCCGATTGGACCATTATTATAGCCAGAATGATTAATTTGCAGTAGCTAAACCCAGCAGCGCATCTTCTTCATCAGCCCCCTTTTTACTGACAATTCCAGAGACCGATAATCAAAGTGCTAGACACAATAAATGTGCATTCGATTTGCAAGTAGGAGAGCGAGTCATAATCCACCAACACCAAGAATCCAATTGTCTTTCCTATTCACTCATATAAGGAAAGAAGAACGAGAGAGCTCAGTCTTGTGTTGTTTTTTACAGTTACTTTGCTATCTCACTCTCACACGAAAACCAGAGAAAAGCAAAAAGAAGAAACGGCGCATTATGATAGTTTCTGTATAACAAATCTTAAATGTAACTCCCTTTACAATTTCCGAGTCAAAAGTAGGAGAGCGAGCCAACAACCACCAACACCAAGAATCCAATTGTCTTTCCTATTCACTCATACAAGGCAAGAAGAACGCCAGAGTTCAGTCTCGCATTGTTTCGCCGTTACTATGCTCTCTCGCTCTCACACGAAAACCAGAAACAACCAAAAGAAGAAACGGCGCATTATGATGGCTTCTGTATAACAAATCTTAAATGTAACTCTATTCAAAATTTCCACATTTTTCTAAGCATTTTCCGAAGGAGATCACGTGAAAGAAATCTTTTCCGGGACGATTTATTTCATTTTGATTCAAGCCTGCACTCCAGCAGCGCATCTTCTTCTTCTCTCCCCTTTTTACTGACAATTAGTCAAAAGCAAAGAGAGTTTCGGCTTGCACCAAATTCCAGAGACGGAAGGTCAAACTGCTCTATACAATAAATGTGCATTCGATTTGCAAGTAGGAGAGCGAGTCAAAAGCCACCAACAACAAGAATCCAATTGTCTTTCCTATTCACTCACACAAAAAAAGAAGAACGAGAGAGCCCAGTCTTGTGTTGTTTTTACAGTTACTTTGCTATCTCACTCTCACACGAAAACCAGAGAAAACCAAAAAGAAGAAACGGCGCATTATGATGGTTTCTGTATAACAAATCTTAAATGTAACTCTATTCAAAATTTCCACATTTTTCTAAGCATTTTCCGATCGAGATAACGTGAAAGAAATCTTTCCCGGGACGATTTATTTAATTTTGATTCAAGCCTGCACTCCAGCAGCGCATCTTCTTCTTCTCTCCCCTTTTTACTGACAATTAGTCAAAAGCAAAGAGAGTTTCGGCTTGCACCAAATTCCAGAGACGGAAGGTCAAACTGCTCTATATAGTAAATGTGCATTCGATTTGCAAAAAGAAGAAACGGCGCATTATGATGGTTTCTGTATAACAAATCTTAAATGTAACTCCCTTTACAATTTCCGAGTCAAAAGTAGGAGAGCGACTCATAATCCACCAACACCAAGAATCCAAGTGTATCTCCTATTCACTCATACAAGGCAAAAAGAACGACAGCATAGTCTCGCAATCTTTCGCCGTTACTTTGCTCTCTCGCTCTCAATGTTTTCTTATTCTTTCTCCTCTTCACTTCCTCATTAGCTAAATGTAAAGAGAGCGCGTAGATTCACCCTACACTGATCTGGTCTGGTCGGCTAGCTCAAAAACCCAGAGAGCAGTAGGCCCAAGTGCACGTCACAATGTATGTGCATTAGATTTGAGAGTAGGGGAGCGCGGCCCAAGCCACCAACACCTACGCAGTTTACTTCTTTTGCAGCTTCCTCATCCCCACTCAGTAGTTAAAAATTTGTCAGCGCGTTCGGTCCGGTACGGATTCGGTCCGCGAAAAATCGAAAAAATCGGGTAAAATCGGGAAATTAAGGGAAAATTCGGGAAACTAAACGGGAAAAAGTATCGTGCAGTATGTGCAGTGTACAACAACAAGTGTGTGTTAGTGAAATCAATAAAAAATCAAGATCATTTGCGGAGGAGCACAGCAGCGAGGCTAGAAGCAGATCGTCGATGGAAATATGCGGCAATATGTGAAAGTGAAGTGTGTGTTAGTGAAGTGAAATAAAATGTGGTGCAATGGTTGAACATTTTGTGGACAAAAATGCGAGATCATATGCGAAATCTACGACAATATGTGAAAGTGAAGTGTGTGTTAGTGAAGTGCAGTGAAATATGGTGAAATGTTTGAACATTTTGTGGACAAAAAATGCGAGATCAATTGTGAAATATGTGAAAGTGAAGTGTGTGTTAGTGAAATATGGTGAAATGGTTGAGCATTTAATGGGCAAAAAATGCGAGATCAATTGCGGAGGAGCACAACAAGGCTAAAAGCAGATCGGCGTTGGAAATATGCGGCAATATGTGAAAGTGAAGTGTTAAATGTGTTTTTTTTTCGTACAAATGTGTGTACATATGTGTACGTACATAGAGCTAAAATGTTCTAAATTTGCACCAAGGGCTTGCAATGTGTGTGTGTGAAAATGTGCGAAAAAAAAGGCGTGAAGTTGTCCCCTCCCTTTACCGTGCAGTCATATAAAAGCGCAAGAAAAAAGAAGAGCCGCAAAAAGCAAAGAGAAGAGCGAGTGTCAGCGCTCTCATTTCAAGTGTCCCCTAATAGGGTGAGGCAACCCAACTCTCTCGTTGAGTGTGTGCGTACGAACATCCGTCCCAATGCCTCACCCTAAATTAATGTGCCCAAAATCTGTGTTCTTATTAGAATCTCTCGCTCGATCCCGTTACATTTATTTCGTTTCGTTCGTTTCGTCGTATCGTCGCGCGGGTTACGTATGCATGTGTGTAAAGAGGACAATAAGTGCTTCACTGCACATGCGAAAAGAAGAAGCGCAATGAGGAAAAGAAGAATGTAAAAGGCAAGTGAAAATTGATGTTTTATGTTTGCTTTACAGTTTATACTTTGTTTTCGCAAATGCTCGTATATTTTTCTCAGTGACGATCATTTTTTTTTTTTTTTTATTTTTGTTTTGTTTATTGCCGTACCCTATGGCTTTACGCTCTCGAAATTAACCAAAAACAATTCTCCTTACACTTGCACCTCTCGATAAGTGAGTGTGGGTGCACGCAAAGGCAGTTTTTCTCTCCTTGCATAATTTTTATACCCGGTACTCGAAGAGTGAATAGGGTATTTTGTATTTGTGCACAAAGTGGATATACATATGTAACGAAGGACACGTTTCCGATCCCATAAAGTATATATATTCTTGATCAGCATCAATAGCCGCGTCGATTGAACCATGTCTGTCTGTCCGTCCGTCCGTATTGTTGAGCGCCTTGATCTCAGAGACCATAAAAGCTAGAGCCACTAAATGTTGCATCCAGCCTTCTGTATGCTCACACTGTTATAAGTGTATTTCAAAAATGAGCCCCGCCTCCTTAACAAAAAACGCCATTCCGTAGGGAATGACCATATCTATCAGATCACCAAAATGGGATCCGATTGGATCATTATTATAGCCACAATGGAGAAATTAATTTTCAGTGGCCAAACCCACCCCGTCCCGCAGCATTCACACTCTGTTTCGCGCTGTTTATGGCCTCTGCCCCTGACACGTCTCTGCCTCTGCCTCTGCCTCTGCCGCGAGTCTGCAGTGTCTATAGGGGAGGGTGGCGAGCTAAAGGAGCGTGTTGGCGTGAGCAGTGTTGTTGATGTAGATGACAGATGAAGAAAAAAAATGTAAAATTTGACAAATAACCGCTTAAGTGCAGATGTAGTACTGAGTGCCGGGTATAAAAGTTGTGACGCGTAAGAAGCGTCTCACACGTCCCTTCTCGTTGTGTATCGTGTCGACTGTAAGGCAGGCGGCAGGCGGCATGTGGCAGTGGCAGTGGCAGCAGGTGTGCGGGTGACAGCTGTTGAAAAAAAAGCAACGCAAAAACAACGCAGCCAAAAAGTGACAAGGAAAGCGAGGGGGAGGCAACAGCCAAAGAGCAAACAAGGGTGTTTCCCCCTCACGGAAATCCTCCGCCAAATCATGTGAAAAATGCTTTAAGCTAAAAATTGGCTAAGCAAAGGCATGAGTAGGGGTGGAATGAGAGTAAACAAAGAGAAGAACGCAGCTTTTGCATGCCCTCTAGTTGGAGAACACAAAGGGTATATTGATTTTGTACACAACATCGTAGCTTCCAAACTCCATTTAAATATCAGACTCATATTTGCAAGGGTTTTAGAGAAGTTCTTAATATAATTACCCTGTCAATACAAAAAACATTTAAATTTTGCAAATATTACACTCAGAAGACGGAAACTATTATACCAACCAATGGAAAATCTCTTTTTAGGGTATTCCAGGAACCAAGTAAATAAGAAAAGTAAACTTCTGCTGGGTGCGGGGCCGTGCGCTGTATTTTTTTAAGTTTTTTCCCACAACTTTTAAAAGTTTTTTGTACAGATATTACCTGAGTTGCTGCTGTGGTGGCTGGCTGCTGCATCTGCCTCGTGCTTCGTGCCACTGCCACTTTTGCTGCGCGTTGCCTACTTTATGGTGGGGGGGCAAAAGTTTATTCCTGACAAATGCCACTTCATTGGCAAGGGAATATCTAACCGTAAACTATAAATAATATGAGCATCATCTAAGCGAAACATAATGAGAGTTTGTTGCTTCGATGTGAAACGCCACAAGGAATGTTGCCTGCTTGTTTATGGAACTTGGAATGGCATTCCTTTTTTGCTCAACGGAAATTCTACAGAAATATACGATTCTTATGGCTTTAAAGGCTTAGGAATAGTGGATAAATATACATAGGTTGAGAGGTGTACAAAATTGAACATAGATACATGTTTCCATTGAAAACATCCTGTTGCTTAATGCTTTGATTGTTCGACAGCAAAAGATAATTTGCCTAATCAACGTGGCATCAGTTTAATTGAATTTTGCACACCTAAATTATTCCGTGCGCATTCCAAATTGAAACAAAATTCTTTACCCAAGGAAGCGATCTTTAACTGCAACTCAAACTTTATTAAAATGCTAATTGTGCTTTAACTAAATGCTAAGTTACGTAACCTGAGCAAATTGCATATCAAAGAGGGAGTCCAAAAGTCATGGTTGAGGGTTCATGGTGTCAGGGTTGCCTGCTCTCTCTCTCTCTTAGACACTTAGACACACGCACACACAAGTGTAATTAATTGCTAAATACGTGTTTGCAATGCTTAACTGCAAATTCACAGACACTCGCAGACATTTAGACACTCGGCATTCACACACTAGACACACTCGTACAGTGTGAGACATAGACGAATGCCTTGCCTCTAAACTATTCGCACTTCAAACCGAATATCCACCCCGCATTCGGTCTCTAGAGGACTACGGCAGAAGCTGTCTCAAGTGTCCGTGCAGCAGCAGCACCAGCAGCTGCTTTCCCAGACTGCATGTGCAATGATATTAAACATATATATACATATATATATATATATATACGATATATGTAGCCATGACCACGCCCAGCTGTCAGTCGGGGGCGTGGGCGTTGACTTTTCTTCGCCCGAACAGTGTTAAATAACAAGAGTTCAAGTCAAAGTTTCCCCCTACACTACCGCATATTCAACATTGCCATTGCCAACCAAGAAAAAGAAATAACGAAAACGAAGACTTTTTGTGCCTTTTAGCCTTATAAATGACTCTCAGGGTTTCTCACAGTTATGAAACGGGAAGAAAACTCTCCCCTTTGCCCTCTTTCTCTGGAGAAAAAGAGATAAATTGTGGTGCTGCTGCTGCGCTGCCCGTGAGACATTCGAAATATGCTGGTAATTATTTTGTTGAATGTCGTTCAGGTTTTAGTGGTGGAAATTTATTATCTTTCAGCCCGTAGGACACCCAGCGAGAGAGAGAGAAATGTGGTCTGTGGGTTAGTTGCTCCTCCTCATTTGCCCTGGCGACACATTTAATAAATGACTTTAATTGCACTCCATACTTGCCATTGAGGTTGAAGTTTAGGTGTACCCGGGTCCTTGGGAAATTAACATTTTCCCTCGGACATTTATTAGGAAAGCGCCCAAAACGGAAGAAAAAAAATATCAAAGTGCAAACTATAAATATTCATTGTGTGCGGGTGAAATATGAGTTGGTAATTTACTTAGGAGTCAGGTCTTATGTGCCACATTCAATTTGGGAAGCACTAATAATGTTGCAGTTTAAGTTTAAGTGCGAAAAGGCTTGGGGAAACACTGAACTGAAACTCTAAAGTTGCCTAAAAATTGTTTACAACTTTCAAGACTGCTACTGACATTCTGTGGCTTTAGTTCTTGCTCTCATATTTTTTCAGACTCTCAAAGACCACTCGTTTTTTGTAGTTTAAGAACCCACAGATACAGATCTCTTTCCTTTCACAAGTCTCTCACTTTCTTTGTGGTTTGTCTCTGCTCGAAATGTCAAAACGCAATTACAATTAGAATATATTGCCTGGACTCGCCCCACAACGCCCAACGACAACGACAAACGCTCTTCTGCTTGGGAAGACGAAGACGGCAGCAGCAGCAAGTGGCAACAAAAAGCCAAAGTCAGAACCAGTCAAGTCCCACAGCTCGAGACAATTACAGACACTGGTGGGTCCCAGTGCACCGTCCACCTTTGGGCAAATAAAAGAAGGAGCTCAAGCAGCAGCAAAAATGCCAAAAATGTCAAGTGCAGGCAGGCAGAAGAGTCAACAAAGAGAGAGGGCCAGGACGACTGACAGCAGCAAAGAGGAAAACTGATGCTAAAGCAAAAACCTAGACAAAAACTAGAGAAAATTGTAGGACAGTTTTGTACATTTTTGAGGCTACATAAAATGCTGTTGCACTGTGAAAATCATTTATTTCAGTTGAAATTAATATTCAAATCCCATCCAATTAGTTCGAGTGCCAATCGAAATTAAATTAATAAATAAATTGTCTTTAAAATAGGTTTTAAAAATCCACATTCTGCGGTGCAGAAAGCCATTTCTATATTGATCGACAACGGATTTAAAAAAATAGAAAACTATAAAATTTTTGTAGCCAGCTTTTTTTTTGTGAGGCGCCTTCATGAATGGCTCGCAACAAAGTTTTTATTGGTACTTTCCTCTAGGCCACAAAACTAAATCATACTCTCACATAGGGTATGATGGTTTTTTGGAGATATTTGCATGGAGGAAAAGGAAGTGTTTTGCAGCCTCACAACTAATATGTACTTATCGAATAATTTGTGCCCTGGGATCCTTCAATTTTCAAGGGTATCTACAGCTTTTTACTCCGATTCCTGCCAGTTCTTAACACACTGGCCGTACATGTTTAAGGGTATTCGAAGGGTCTGGAAAAAAGTGGCGCCGGTAAGAGGGGTCGCATACGAATGACTCGCAAGAACGGGGGCCTCAAATGGGATCCGTTAAGGAGGAGCCTTCGCATGGGCAATCCGGAAAGCGGTGGCTGTGCTTCCAACAAGGTTGCTATGTAGGTCGCCAATTGGATTTCAAGCAATTAAAAGCGGATTAAAACTGCTGCAACGCGTTACGGCAAATGAAAAAGAAAACTTCCCTTCTCTTCTCTTTCTCTGCCCTCGATCTTTCTGTTTTTTTTTGCACATTGTTTTTTAATCTGATTGTGTTTTGTCGTTCGTCCGCCCACGCCGGCTAAGGGATTTTATTGGGGGGGCTATACGGCGTGGAAAGGCATTCAAAGGCGGGTGGAAAGCAACGTCTTGTCTCTGCCACGTTGTTACAACATTTTTATACGCATTAACAAGGTAATTGGTGGAGCTTTGTGCGCGGGAGCTTAAGGGGTCTGGAAAATTGACTTTTTATTGTTGCCATAGATAAAGATATATTTCTGTGCTTTGATGAGACTTTAGGTAGCTTTTTACTTTCTGCAGAAGAGGGTTCAAGAATAATTGTAATCTATTTGAGTATTTGATTGAAGACATTTGAAAGGCATACAAGAGTTAAAAAAAGAAATATAAACCAAAGAATACAACTTCTATGGCATTAAGGAATGTATTATCATTGGAATAAATTAAAGCATTAATTCAGATAAATTTTATTACAATTTAAATAATAAGTATATGTAAAACAAATTAAGAAAAAAATAAATAAATAAGAAATAAATACAAATTTAATATCATATTTAAAGAAAATTTAAACTTTGCACACAAATATTATAGTTTTAAAATCCGAATCATTTTCTTATTCTTAACATGTCTCAAAACTGAACTTAAACTTGCCTTGCAATGCATTTCAATGCCTAGATGTATTCTAAGTTTTTCCATAGGTTACGTAGATTTTTAGTCAGTGTGTTTCCTGTTTTATTTACTCAATACAAACAGTTTGAATTAAACTATTTGGTTAAACTGCAATTACATTTCCAGACATTTAAGTTGTGCCACACTCAATTGTAGTAGCAGCGAGGAGCATTCTCCGAGTGATTGAATTAGAACTCTCATTCATAATGTTTGCATTCTCATAAGCACTGTACACCTACTTAACTCTGGCACTTATTTAACCACTCGCTCTCTCTGTTGCTCTTTTTTCTGTGAAGTTTGCTCAACAATTATTGAAAAGTTTTTCTCGTTTTTTAAGTCCTAAGTTATGGCAGCATTAAGTAAACGTCAGGCATAATATTTATGCATTTATAATACATAATATGGCAGGCAGAAGCGTGCAGAATGCGAGTGTGCGAGAACGGGGGGGGATTCGAACATGAACACGCACAAAAGTATGCAACAAAGTTATGCAAAGTGCATGCGGCAGCCACGGCAGACGGCAGACAGGTGGAGAGAGACACGAGGCCAAAGACAACTTGCACAGCGTTTGCCACTTGAAAAATGTTTCAGAATTTCTCTCTAAGAAACAAGAGAAAAAAAAAGAAGAAGGGAGAAAGGAAAATAGTGTCACAATGCATAATGGGTTAAAAGCACAGGAGCAGGAGCTGAAGCAGGAGCACAGGTCTACGACATTTTCCTGCCAACTTGCAACAGGATGCAGGTTAAGTTCTTGACGCCCAGTGCCACATAAAGTGGCAAAACTTATGCATGGACCTGCCTGTGTGTGTGAGTGTGTGCGTGTGCTGCAAAAATCCAGGGCGTGGCAAGTGTCAACTTGTTTGATTTAGTTTTCCCCAGGGAAATATAATCAGCAGAAAACTGCATGCGCCAGCCAGCCAGGCAGGCAGGCAGGCAGGCAGTTAGCTAGCGAGAAGAGCACACACACACACACCTCTCTATGGCAATTTCTCATGCACCAATCAGTGCCTCATTACATGCGACCTCTCCCTCGAGCCTTCTTTCTGCATGCTGCTGCCTTCTTCACCTCCTCAAGTATATCAGCTTCCGCTGCCATAACATGCTGACGTGTTTCCGGCAGCGGAAAAATTATGGAAAAATGCAGAACAAAACGCAGAGAAAGAGCACTCGACAATGAGATACCGCTGCGCTCAGTGTGCTGAACTGAAATTAACTTGCAAATTAGCTAAAATTATCTACACAAACTACAGCTGTGAGTTCTAGATCTGAAGATATTAGAATCTGCCTTGAAACAGAAGGGAATATATCCTCTGTTTTCTCTACCCTAGGGTATATAAAAAGAAACGCGTTGAGTGCATACATTTCATGTGATTTATGCAGCTGACGAAAAATGAAGAAAGTTTTTCTTCCAAGGAGTTTCAAGCGCCAAAAAGTTGCAGTCAAGAAGTTGCCTGTCGAGGCGTTTGAGTTTGATCAGTGACTAATGATTAAGAAAACTAAGAAAAGGCGCCAGATTAGGCTTTGAAGTTTTATTTTTCAGCTCAGAAATTATGGGGTAAAATTCGTAGGTAGGAATCATGGGAAGAGAAAATAGTTTAAAGCTTTTAAGATCAAAGAAAAGATTGGTTCATCATTGTTTAGGAGGCGAAACTCCCATCCTCGCTTGATCAAAAAACTTTCAGAATATACATAAATGTATAACCCATTAAATCCGCTTTGAGATTCCACATCCCATTCTCTTTTTATTCTTTTTTTGTGCACAAGTAGTTGGCTGTAATTAATTCTCAAGCGTCCAGCTAGAACGTTGCCAAACAACTTAATACATCAACTTTACGCCATGCCACACACACACACACACACACACACACACACACACACACACACTTATTTGCCACAGGGCAAAGAGTCAGAGAGTTAGAGCCTTGATTTTGCCGCTTGACTAATTTAAACTTTCGCTTTTGTTCGCTTCGCTCTCTGTTTTCTGCTCCATTTTGTTGTTTGGGGCTAAAAGTTTTGTGAGAGCGAATTTTTGCTGATTTTGCCACTGCCCCACGGCTGCCGCCTTGCCGCCACGACTGTTGGTGGGGAGCATTTTCCATTTTGCCTTTCCTTGTAAAATTAGTATTTGTCGTCGTTGTCGTTGGATGGCATCCAAAATGCTTTATCTTCGACTCCATTGGCTTCAGCAACAATTTGTTTTTCGCTTCAGAAAACTGCTCCCCCGGCCGCACCCCCCGCAAACACTTGATAAGCGGAAAACTTTCGCGTTTCGTTGGCCATTTCTCAACGTCTCGATTGTGCGAGGAAAATGGAGGAAAAAGAGTGTTTGCGGAAAAGTTGCACTTAAATTTTAGTTTTGCTGTTTAGCTTCAACTCTCAAAAATGTTATCGCTCTTGGCAACTAATTTTTCTATACGTCTTCCACTCTTTTCAGGTACGTAACGAGGAAAACATAGAACCCCGGAGTGGAAAGAAGTCTCGTCTGCTGGCATTTTTTCTCATCAGCGGAACAAAAAGTTTCAGCTGAAACTTTCTGTAGTAATTTTCAGCTGTGGAATGAAGTAGTTTTCCATTCGCAAAGGTAGTAGGGCTTCCGCCTGCACTCAATTTGTGGGTGAGATTGTTTCATACCTTACAGACGGAGTGAATAATAAATGCTCAGTGAGTAATAATGGCATTCATATCGGGACAGGTAGCTTGCAGCCTTGTGGGATGGCTGAGAAAATTGTATTAAATTCTCCAACATTCCAAAATGAGAATTAAACATTTGGAGTCCTAGACTTCCCGCTGCTAATAGTTCATCAAATTTGTGAACGAGTTTAAGGACTCAAACATACATACATATATCCCCGTTGCAATGAATAATTGATTGTGTGCTGTAATTAAAAGATTGCACAAGGGTTTTCTTTTTTTTTTTTTGTTCTTGCAGCCTGCTGTTTAAACTGTGGACTCAAATGTAAATATTTGCATGACTTTCGTGCAGCCAGAAAGAGAGAGAGAAAAGCATAAGGGAGAGCAGCCAGGATCAGCATAATGCTGGATGATGATAATGATGATGGCCGTTGATAAACCCGATGACAGGACGACATTCATTCGCTCACAGTCCCGTGCCATGCCGTCTTGCTCTTGTGTTTGTTTTTCTATATTCTTTGGGGGAATGTGGAATGGCGCCTGTGGGTTTTCGCAATTAATTAAACCCTTGCTTCTGTCGCTGTCGCTGTCGCCGTCGCCGCCTTCTTCTGCATAAATTATCAGGATATTCGTACTTTCGTTCTTTAAAATTATACAAATTAATTACTTAATTCAATTAGTTGACGAAGCATCTGCTTCCTTGTTCTGTTTGTCCTTCCGGCTACAATTGTTTTTATTTTAATTACATTTTCACGCACCTGACGAGCACATAAAATGCAATCTACGCACCACAAATGCTGCCTAGAGCTTGTCCTTTTCGCCCCATTTTAAGTTAATTGCCCCGTTGTGTGTGGTGCTTTTCGGTGGATGGACGCTCGACTGGCATTTAAAGTATGCAAGGCATTTGACATTTTAATCAACCATGGCCCTGTTGTAAGGGACCCCGAGGATTGCCCAAAGTGCAAGGACCAAGACCTTAAACACCAAAAAGAAGGAGAATCGTCCCAGAGAGTCCCACATTGAAAGGCGAAGAAGGACAGCAAAAAAAAACTTGAAAAACTTGCGGAAATTCCTTAATGAATACAAATGCGCTTGGCTGCTTCGGCCACTCGACTGCTACGACTCCTGAGACTCCTCCGACTGCTGTTTTTTGGTGCCAAACGGCACTGCCGCTGCTTGGGCCGGCTCTGAAGGAGCTGCCGGAAATCGATGTGGTCAGCGTAGACAATTTTTCGTTGCTGCCTGCAACTGTCTGCGACTTTTCATTTGTTGCATTTTCATTTTATGGTAATTTTTTAATGCAATTTTTGGATGCTTTGCATTTAAATTGCTTCAACAGGCGTTTGAAATTAGTTTAGTTGCTATCAAAATGCTACCAAACTTTGGTCTAAAAGAGTTGGATAGGTTAAAGTTTGGTAATTGATTTAAGCGGATCAAATTAAGTCCAATATTTTTCGAAACTTTTCTACAAATTTCTTCAACTTGAGCTTCAATGGCAGCTATTGAATATTCATTGCCATGACTTACATTGTTTAAAATTCTGTGGTTCAATCTAACTATACATTTTTTTTTCTTTTAAAATGAAATGTATGTATAACCCACAGCTTTCTGTCTATCAACTTGACCCGCTGAAGGGTCTGCCCAAGGACAATGCCAATGCCAAAGGCATGAAAATGAGAATAGAACATGTAACTGAGAATATTTTGAGAATAGTCTAGGAAAGGATACCCTTTATAAGAGATACTTCCAAGCAAATTATCAAGAATTCCATCCTTAATTTCTTACGCAAAGACAGAAGATTGCTTCAAACAAGGTTCTTGTTCTTAGCAAATAATACACCCACGTGTTCCATAAATAAAGGGTATAAAGCCGACGAACCATTCAAGCTTAGATACTCGTAAGCTGCCTTGGCATTGATTTTTATTGATTTTGCTGCTGACGTAGCTAACGTACACTACGAGCATCTAATAAGCGACACCTCCTTTAGATATATGAACCCCAGCTTACACTCCAATGCATAGACCAAATCTAAATTTGGGCCACATGTCGAATGAGTAATGTGTTGTGGTGGAATATGTGCAAATGTACATACATACATATGTACATATGTACATATATGCGGTAGCATTTCCATTCCGCTCGTATCTCGCTGTCAATTAGTGCCGGAGGGTTCTCTGTGTGCCAACGCGTGCGTGCCATATGATAGGGAAATTAAATTAGGAATGATTTGAACACGGGGGTGGCAGGGCGTGCCCCCGCACGTTCCCCAAATTCGAGCACACAAAGTGAATTGCACATTTCACATTTGACAAATGCTGCTGTCAGTTGGTTAATTTTGAGATTAGTCTGCCAATTATGGGATTTACTGAATAGGAAACGCAACGAATTGAAATATAATTTTCCACCACCGCGTCTATCTACAATTTGCATTCACTGTGAGCGGATTTTTTTTTCAAAACTAAATTCTAAACTGTTTATTCTCCAGGTATTACCAGTAAGCTTTTAGCTAAGACTTTATCCGCTTCAATCCAATTTATCCGAGTAATAAATGACAAAAACCGAAACAAATTCTATCGTAAATATGGTTATGACCACACTTCATATGTAAATATGTATATGTTGTAATAGAGCCACAAAAGAGGCGGCAACAAAGGAATTTATGAAACAAAGGTTAATCATAAGACTCATAGTGGCTGTGGTTAATGCAGAGCGACGTGGTGTGGCATGTGGCAAAAGCCAATAATGTATGCTAACCGTTTGCTCTGTGGCTGTGTGTTGCTTGTGTGGTCACAACTTCACACGCCACAAACCGAAACCCTACCGTTACCATTTTCCAACCACAGGCATTCGACCACTGACTGACCCTGGGCATCTCTCATCTCTGGGCAGAACCAGCATTATTTTTTATCGGCTAATTTTAGCTAAATTTTTATTCCAATATTTCTAACTTTCTATTACCTGCAATTCACGAAATTCGTGGCAGGGATTTATTGGATTTTAATTGTATTATTGGCTACATTTTATACAGCTCATTGAGTTTGTAATTAACAATTACTAAACTAAAGAATATTGATGCGATTTGGTAAGAGGTGGAAATAAACCAATAAATCATAGAAACACAGAGAAGAGTGGAAGGAAGGCTACCTTCGGGCTTTGGACTTTGGGCTGCATTTATTTTGCTCTCAAAAAGGAGATGAAGCCGCAGTTATTGAAAATGCAATTCAAATTTCCAGCCAAACTAAACAATGCTGCATCTACAATGTATCTACGTCTGGCTGCAATGGAAATGTAACAGATACAATTTTTTGCATTTACAATTGTCGTATGGGGTCTACCGGAGCCCGACGCATACGAAAGTTTTTTAGTCTGCTGCATAGTTTTGGGTGCCACCCTGCACTTCAGCCACTCAAGCACACCCACACAGTCCATGTGTCGATTTCAATTTGAGTGGCAAGAGAAGCATTCATTGGGGGCACAAGCGGTGGTTCTGTCTGCTGCTGGGAGCTGTGTGTGTGCTCCAAATGCAAATAGATTAGCTTAATTAAATAGTTCTGCCCTCAGCAGGCGAGGCGGAGCATACTTTTTGGGGACAAATGAGCTAGCAATTGACTAGAGTGTGTGGCATCCGCCCTTATGTCTGTCTGCCTATCTGTCTGCCTGCCGTGTCATTGGATCGTTGTACCCAATCCACCACTAGTCTCGGTCTCGTTCTGGTTCTGGTAATTGCTGGCATCCATTTGAAATGCCAATTTAATGGCTTGACAGTTTTTGAGATTTGTGTGTCTGTTTCGTTTCTAAATTGGTTCTTGAATTTTGAATTGAATTGCATTTTGAAGTAGATTGGTGAATTTTATTCAAGATTCACATACGTTGAAGCACATTTAAAGCTCTCCCAAAATTGCTCATAAGTGAATTCAGCTTGGAAGATTGATTATACTTTACCCCAAGCTTCCAACTTTACTTTGGGCACTCCTGCACGCATGATGGATCATTGTGGTTTTGCCCAGAGATCTCCAAAAGCTGGCCACACAATTTACGTTGTGCAGGAAGCCAAATAGGGTGTTTGTGTGCCCCTTGCAACACAAGAAGAGCAGCGACAGCAGCAACAACATTTAATGGCACACAAGCAAACACTACCGCCTCCATGAAGAACAGGGAGACGCATAAATTGCGGAATTTTGTGGGCAGGAACATAACTAACGGTAATTAGCTACTTTATGTCACAATTCCCAGTCTCTACCCCCCACCAAAAGAGGGGGACACACGCACACAAATCGTATGTCAAAAGCTCTGGGGTCGGTCCCCAGCAGCAGCAGCAGTTTATGTGGGAGATTTTGCGGCTCGTGTACATTTTGTGGTCAATTGGGAATTGCAATTAACGCATAGTTGTATTTTTATTGCCCTTAGGACTGTGCGCTGCCCAACCAAATCCTCTCACTTATTTGCCCATGAAAATGAATAAATAAACGTTCGCCCCCTAGTCTGGGATCCTTGTTTATCGTTTGCTTGGGTTTTATTGTTGTCGGTTTACCTTTTGTTTTTTTTTATTGGTAGTAGCCTTCGGCTCCTCGTAAATTTTGGGCTGTAAATTTGCCTTCTTTTTGGTGGTGTGACTGTAAAAACAACAGTAATACTAAACAAATAAAATATGGCTAATGGGTATTTTTGTATTTGATTATGCAATTAGGGAAGGATATTTAAAAGATTTATCTGAGAATTGATCAATCAAACTAAACGGATCTAGGTGCAGAACAAACTAATAGATGGAAGAAAATAAACATTTTGCAATGGAATTAAGAACAAAGATGAATAGTATCTGTATTTCCGAACGAATTGCCCTTTGTTTAATTACTTTTAGTTAAGTTTAATTAGAATTTTTCATTTACGTGCAGTCGGCTCAATATTGAAAGCTATTTTATTCAGTTTTCGCTTTACTCAAACCTCTTTCATTTTGGATTTTTTGTACTCTTGCTGCCACACCAATTTAATTAATTTAGAAACTAAATAGAAGGGACATTCCGCCAGGCATGCAGGCAGGCAGGAGTACTCGCTGTAGAGTCTGGCAGTTTTATTAACTTAAATGACCATCAAATGAAGTGCCAAACCCGTACGTGCCAATGCAACGCCAAACTGTCAGCGCACACACACACCCAAAAAAAAGAACGAAGGGAAAATACGTGCAAGCTTATAATTAAAACAAAATATTTTAGTTTCCAACATTTAATTGTAATTTAAAGCACAGGGACTGAATGAGCAAAGACCAGAGCCAGGCAGCAGGACCAGGACCATCAAGCACTAGAGCTAATCAGTGTTCCGCCACCTGCTAAATATTTCACGCTTCTTCCCAGCGACCAGGTGCCGAATGCGGTTCAACGTTGAAAGGTGTGGATGGTGGTTGGTTGGTGTCTCTGCGGAGGTGGGTGGATGGCTGGTTGCCTGCTGTCCATTTCGTGTGAATGTGTCTGAGGCGTCGTTGGGGTTCGGAAATTTATATCAAGACTGGGCGCAGGAATGAAATGAAATCTAAAGTAGATGGCACAAAAAGGTGAGCGCGCCGAACGCTGAAATACTCTTAAAAATTGTTTGCCGAAAGAGAGACTGACTGAAATATGAACGCACAACCAAACAGGTAGACAATTGTACATACACCGAAATCTCATTTGTCTTATCTCTTCATCTTCGCTGCACGCATGCAATGCCAATTCTTTCATTCATTCTCCAGTGTTATGCTACCTGCTATGCATGCGGCTCAACAACAACAACAGTTAGCTGTGTTTTCGTCATACGCTTTGCGCTCACTTACGGTTGCAGCAGCCTCTCTCGCTTACTCTCAGGCGAGCCTCGCAGCAAAAACAAAACAATGGCATGAAGTCCAACGGGACTTTATTTCGCTGCCTAGAATCTTTGAGTTTGTGTTCACTTGCCTATTGTCGAGTTTGAATATGAATATTATTTATTTTGTTATCTCAGTCATATGTATTATTGTAGTAATAAAAGAAAGAGAAAAATATTCTCCAGTAATGGTTTTCCAATTTATTAATTCCCAGTTTATTATTGTATATTAATTTTTGCTCTGAAAGCTGTAGCTAATCAGTCTGTCGCATACTTTACTTAAAATACTTCCACCCTTTGCAAGAGTAAATAAATACAGGGTCATCGGCTTGTTGTACTTAGTTTCTCTTCTCCTTTTGGAGAGCTGCAAAAGAGCCACGCCACAGACCGGTGTAAAGTAAAAGATTTATTTGACCCTCTCTCCCACAGCCATTCCTCTCACCTTTCTGCAACCAATCCAAAGCATCCTTCCTTCCTTTCAGCGCATTGTTAGATATATTCTCGTGGAAAATTTCATTTGCATTTTAATGGCATCATTTGCTTATTTTATATTGCCTCCCAAAAATATACTTTTCTATTTGCATTTAAATTTTTACATTGTACATTCCTTTTTTTCCTATGCGGCTGCGGGTCTATGATCTTGTCAGGCAGGAAATATGATCTTGAAATTTGCATAAAATGCTGTTTACGTGTTAATAGAAGGAGCTGCAGGCGGCAAGGAACTCTCCATTGAATGAAATGCCATTTATTGTGCAGACAAATCCAGCCTTCAAACTAATTTGAATGACGGTAATTTCCTACGTATGTACGTCTCGAGTCCCATAGCTTTTCTGCATTTTAATTCGATATGTCAGAAGGAGAGTCGTTATCATCGGGCTGGCCGTGAGAGTAGTGGGCCCAATGTTGCGGTCGTCAGCGTTCCAACAGTCAACGGCTGCCAGTCAAAGTCTGAGTGGAGACCATTGTGGTCTATGGGTCGCTGCCTGGCATCATCCTGCTCACGGGTCTCTTCTATTCCATTCAGGACGTGCCCCGCTCTCTCTATCTCTCTCTCTGTGTGCGGTCGGTCGTCAAGCGCAGTGTCAAGCAGTCAGTCAGTCAGTCATTTAGCTAGATAGTGTGTCAGTTGTGGCCCTGCCTCCTGGCTGCGGGCACTCATGCAGCCATTTAGTTAGTTAGTTGGACTTGCCACAAAACGCGACATCAACATCAGACATGGCCTGCAGCGCTCAGACAGTGTCTGCCATCGCCTCTGTCTGCCACTCCTGCCACAGTGCCACTCACGGTGTTGTCCGTTCAAGCTTAATTATCCGACTGTACGCAGTAGTGTCTTTGACTTATGGCCCATAAAGTTTCTCTAACACGCCGTAATTTTTCCACTGAGTTTCTGATTCACTGTCGGTAACTGTTGCCATTTAAATTACATATTTGAATAGGTCTAAACACCTGAGAATGTGTTTTTTCCGATTAAGTATCACGTTCTATTACATCACCTTTTGTTTGAGCGACAGGGGACGCAGGGGATCCGCTGGCGTCAACATTTATCTGGCCTGTCCTCACAAATTACAAATCCCTTAAGCCATGCCCAGCAATTACAATAAAATCAAGCAATAAATAAATAAATTGTTCAGTTTCCCTCCATTATTTATGCATCAAATTAAAATCTTAGCTTCGAATCGAAACGCTTTAGAGGGTGACCACAGCAGCAGCAGCAGCAGCCGAGACTTTTTACAGCCACAAAATAAAACGAAACAGGGGGAGATTGCCATTAAAACGGAATATAGCCACAATAAACACCCGGGAAGGACGATAAACGAAGGCTATACAATCCAATTGAGGGACAGAGGTCAGAGGACAGAGGTAGCAGAAGCCACTTTTGACATGCTTCGCCTTTGGTTTCTGCGGTCACTCCTCTAGCACCGTTGGTCATTTGAATTTTAATTGCATGGCTGTCTGCGGCTTTTTGTGTTTTCTCATTGGCTTGTCATACAAGCTGTGTTTGTTTAGCATAAGGATTTAATTTTAATGATAAGTAGAATTAAACTATAAATCTTTGTTAATGGTTATAATCCTCTATTCTGAGGCGAGGAATCTTAACACAGTTTTGTAAAATCAATACATAATGTATCTAAACGAGGCAATTATTGTGTGTATTTCCGCAAATATTTTCATTATTCAATGTCTTTGATTCAAAGCTTTAAACTTTCCATATTTATAGCATAGTTTAGCTTAAAATTCGAATCAAACTTTAAACTTTTCTCCACTTGTGAAACGTTCTGTATATGTAGACAATTTTCTCTGCCTTTTCTTTTCCCCTCTTGCAATGTTTACCCTGCGTATGCTTAATGTCTGACGCTGTCTGAGTCTGTCGATTGCTGCCTTTGCTGCTGTTTATAATTCAATTGAATCAACTAATTTATCATGTGCTACTTCTCGATATTGTATATAGACTTTGCTTGTCCCTCCCGTTTACGCCCGTCTCTCGCCTCCGCTGTAATCCTCGTTGGAATAAAAAATTTCAAGCAATTTCCAGTGCGGTGGAAATATAATTTATCACATTGACGCTGATGAATTGTTTGTCTCACACTATGACAACTTTATCGTTGACTTTGCGGATGTGGAATGGTGTCTGCTGGCTCCATTCTATCCTTCCTGTACTTTTAACATCATTTGCACGATTTTGTAGCCCGCCTCTCTCTCTCCCTCTCTGGGCTGTTTGCCCTGTGAAGGGCTTGTAAAATGTTTTGTAACTGTCAGAGCCTGATGTCCTTCGACTACGGCTGCTGCTGCTGCTGCTCCTGTGGCCCTTTCTGTTTCTGTTCTGGCTCTGATAATGATTTAATATCGTGTGCCTTGTTGCATATTTTATGAAATGTTCTCGCCGCCACCGCCGCCCCCTTCCTCTTCTTCCATCGTGTGCCGCAATGCAGATTGAGGCAAAAACGAACAAAAAATATGAGGCATTCAAATGAGGTTCTGCATTGCAATCACAGATGGTTCTTTTGTATTTCGGATATGCTAATGCCCTGACAGCGGTGAATGGTATACAAATATTTAGCACTTGGCTGACAATTAAAACGAGCTTGAAAATCTGTAATTATGAGCAGAAAAATATTTGTATTTTAAATGCAAATGCATACCGATTAAATTGGGAAAAAGCAAGTTCAAATATAAGCACCGAAAGCAATTAAACTTATGAATACTAAAGCATTTCTCTCATCCTAAAATACAAAACATACAAGAATATCCTTTTTGCCCGCCCCGTTATGAAAAATCAACTTTAAGATGATTTTTCCCTTTATGAATAATTCATCAGAAATCATATACGACACCCCATCATTCCACCCCTTCTTTTGTTGTATGAGATGGGCTTTCGGATCACTGGCGCACACCCCAAGCTTCAGCGAGTGAAAAATCACAATCTTCAAAACTTCAATCAGGCATAAATTTTTATTGTCGGGCATATGCTGCTGCTGCTGCTGCTGCTGATGCTGCTGCCGTTGATGCTGCTGGTTCTTCCCCTCAGCTGTTGTCCCAACACGCATCCACCACACTGAATCACATATATAGACCACCTCCTGATGATGTACTGAAGTGCTTGTTGTTCTGGCTGTTACAGAGAAGTACCCTGACAAGAGGTATAAAGGTTTTTAGAAGATATATTTGCACCTATATAATAGCAAATTGTACACATAAATTCATCTTTAAATCCCAAAATGTATTGAAATGTAATACATTTTATAGGTTTTATGTATGTTCATCTTTTAAAACAATAATTTCGCTATGATATTCTATACTTAAATTTCCGAATCGCTCGTGTAGAATATTGTGTGCTTTTTTTCTTTTTTCATATGAAAACATTATTACATCAAATGCAACGCACAGAGATATTTTGCTATAAATCCTATCATAGTGCAAGTTCCGCTGCGGTCTCCGTTCTGTACACATTCTTTCTGGTTGTCAATGTAACTGCTGCCGTTATATCTGTCACTTGTCCTCGATACACTTCCCGTCTGTCTGTTCGTCCTACCGTCTGCCTGTCTGCCATGATGCTGATGGTGATGTCACTTCTGCGAAATTTCTTTTTGGGTCTTTCCTCTTACTTCCGGCGAATTGTTGTGTGTGGGGGCGGTGGCAACTGCTGCTTGGATAGATTTAAATTTATGCTGCGTTGATAACACGCCCCTTCGCCAAACTGTAGACCGAAAAATTGATATTTTATGGTTATGAATTATTGCCAGCGATTATCTCTGTTGAAACTTCTCGGGCGGGTATAAAAGAGTTGTTCCAAGAGCAAAGAAAAAGCTGAAATGTACAAAAAAATAGAGAGATGCATGTGCATACTTATCAATATCAAACATGTCTAAAGCTCTCAAAATGGAGAGCTTACAGCACTTCATACATTGCATAAATAGCGAGAGAGAGGAGGGGGGAATGGAATTGTGTTAAAAACTTTTTACAAATACTATAAACAAACAGCCACAAAAAGCGATAGAGACACGGAGTGAGAGAGTGAGTAGAAGTGAAATGCATTACACACTAACGTGTATTGTTGTGTATTTCAATTGAAATAATATTATTGAATGTGTTGCAATATTGGCTTAGAATGGGATATTGTGTGCACTCGTCAGTGAACAAATAACCTTCCCAACAAGCACTCATCTGCATATAAATCTGCCTGTTGGTTGTTGTACGATTATGTTACAATTTTTTTTATTGATCCTCTAAGCTTATGGGAATGTGTTGCCTGGCATCGCTGATAAATGGGATTTGTTTCATAAAAAATAAGCTAACTGATATGCCGACGGATAGATACTTTTGTGTAAAATCCAATTGAAAATGTGGCTTTGTGAATGATTTGGCATCCCATTGGAGTTTCTCATTTTTTTTGTTCTGTGGAAAAACTCTTGACTTGTTCCACTTAAAATTGCTCAACTTTGGCAGCAGCTCTCTTTGAAATGAAGCCAACTACTTGTCACACACCCACTAGACAAGCCGGAGAGAGAGCTGCTATATGAGCCAAATGCACACAAAAAGAGGCCAAAAGGAGACCCTTAACTTGGTCCCTGCCTAACTCCATTGTTTGAACTGCCAACGCTCTTTGATATGTTTTGAACAAAAGTATTATCCAAAGATAGTCACAACAGGCCGCACACTCTGCTCTGCTCTGTGTGGTCTGTGAAGTAATGTTGCAAGATGATTTCGGACGTTAATTTTTTCACCGATGGCATTTAAATGATTAAAACTTCATTCAAATGTAAGATAATGTTGGTGTTCTCTTTTTTGGGCATTTCTTGTTACGAAATTAAACATATATCCAAGAAAATATTGGTAAAGGGTGTGTATAGCGTAATTTACCATCGGTATAAAACGTATCGTATAATTATATTTGCCTGGTGAAAATTGGTGATAGAACCAGGCCCACATCTTGCATATGCCTATGTCACCAGCTCTCCCTACTGTCCCATCATCATCACCATGAGGGGGAGCATCAGCAGTGCCAGCAGGAGCACGCACCCTCCAGTCCTCAGACGTTGACGTTGCCTGCATTGTCGAGTGCTCCATTCACTTCCTGCCACTGGAACTGCAACTGGCGCTGGCGCTGGTGCTGGCTTTTGTCGCTGCCTTCGCCTCGTCGGAGGTGCCATTGAAGTGTCTGACATTCATGTGTGGCAGCCACATCAGCCGACGACTACGACAGTTGACATGCTGACGGCAGTCGACATCGTCCTGTAGGACAGCGACAGTATACAGGGGACAGAACTTGTAATATGCCCGCCAGGGAACCATCTTGCCCCGCCTCCCCCCACCGCTGTATAAATTATGATGTGTCTGTGTTTGTTGCATTACTTTTAATAGCTGCTCTCCCGCCTCCCGCCTGCCGCCTGGCTCCCCCCAGACACTCCAGGCTTTCAATTTATTTTATTTTTAATATTTTTTGTATATCCTTTTAGAATGGGTTACTGCTGATGCTGATGCTGCTGCTGCCATGGCTGCTCTCCCTGTCATATAATTGCTTTCTGTGTTGTGATTTGTTGAATGCTCCATGATTTCATTTTAAATGAGTTTTTGATTTATGCATTAAATACATAATTGTGCGCTCTTTTTCGTCCTGTCGTGTGTTTGGAGTCCTGAGCTTTTCGCTTACGCCAACGTGCCATCCTTTTGTCCCAAGGATTTGTCTGCCATTTTGTGTGCATAATTTAATGTCTTTTTTGTTGTTGTCTTGATTTATGTAGAGAGGAGTTTCTGCTACAGCACTGAAAAAGGTTTTTAATATAACAAATAAGTCGAGGATTTGCATCTGAAATGGGTTCACAGGGTGTGTTGATCTCTGGCAAGGCTCTAATGGCAGCAAACAAGTGACAATTGAAGGCTGTACGGATAAAAGCTGCAAAGTAGATTAAACGAGGTCCTTCGTCCACAAAATTATGCATTATTAAACATTGAATAAAGTTTCTAAAACCCAAGGAAAACTCCAATTACTTTGTAATTTTCCAAAAGGCAGTCAATTATGTTGGAAGATTTTCCACTTAAAACCTGTTTTTGCCGCCAGAGGGCTCATATAATTCCATTAAAATGATCCTTTGAAAGGATGCTGCTGCCACTGCCACATAATCCACACACAGAGAGACACACAGACGCACACACTCATGGTGAGACACAATCCCCAAAAAGGCATCGTGGCAGCAATTAAAACTAAAAGCAATTAAATGCACAAGCAATAAAAATTTAAATATTCATATTTTCCATGGAGAGGAATAGACAAGGGGCTACCGGAGGCAGAGCAGCAGCGGCAGCGGCAGAGATTACTTGCCCCAAAATGATGTCAAATTATTGAAAGCTCGTAAAACTTATCTTCATGTGTCGCTCTAGATCTCCCTTGGGTGTGTAATTGAGTGTAAAGTTTGGCAAAAAGCACATGCGAATATTACAAATAAGCGTCAATAAAAAGTCCGCTCCTTCTCTTGTGTTTTTTGGGTGAAGCATTTGTGAGGGTCTAACAAAGTGATTTTTATTGAGGGTCTGACATTTGAAATAAAATATTTCCCATACGAGCACCTTTTGGCTAAGGCTAATCAATATTATGAGCTGTGTGTTGGGTTTATTCCTCTGATTAATGGGGCTCGTAAGGGCATTCAAGTATGAGCCGAATACGATATAAAAGTATGAGTTGTATGGTTGAAGAATGTTTGGTTTATTCTGGAATATAGAACTGGTATTTCTGGATTTGAATTTTGCGATGTTTTGTGCATGAATTTATTTAACAAACAGCTCATGAAGTTCCACAAAAATGCACTAAAAAATATCCAATCGAAAAGGTTTTAAATTTTACTACTAAGTATCAAGAAAATATAATTTTGCGAAAGAAAAACTGAGGAGGGAAAATCTAGTATAACCCTAAAGGGTATTAGCACCCTTCGTTTTCTCTAACGAAACGAAAGAACACTTTCCCTTCTCTTGGTTTTTTTTTATGGCTGCCAAAAGGCTGCCATTCAATACGATTATGGATTTATGTGTGTTCGGCTGCTGCTGGAGCTGCTGCCTTGGCAAATTGCTTGGGGCAAAGGTCAAGCCAAGAGCTTTCTCAATTTCAATTTCATTACGTTTCGTTTCGTTTGGCTGAGTATCGTTTCGTTTAGCCTCACTCTACTTTTCTGTTATTGGGTTATTTACGTATGCAGCAGCTACCAAAAAGAGTTTGAAACATTTTTATACTTTATGAATATTTTGCATATACAAATAGTTTTTTTCCTAAAAGGAGCAGCAATCGTGTCCTGCAGTGGTGCCTGCCAACTGGGTCACGTAGTATCTCCATCGTATCGTACATAGGGGGTATCCATGTATCTGCATAGACCCGGCCCCGAGCCGCTTGCTAAGACTCTAGTTTATTCTGCATACTTTTTGGCTGCCGCATAGATGCACGTGTGTACTTATCTGTATGTCTGTTTGTGTATTGATTACGTTTTTCTTGTTCATTGAATCGAACATTGATTCTAGCACCCCAGAAGGCGCTCCCACAAAAATATTTTCATTTTCCTCTTCCTTTTGCCGATGCTGCATAACGATAAAAATTCAATTTCTTTCGCTGTCTGTCATTATTTGACTTTGTGGGCAGCAGGAGCAGCAGCAGCACAGACATTCCAATCAATTCATCATCATTTATTAATAGTTTTGGAAAATTGTTCATCGTTTGTTCTGATGAAACAATTGCCAACCTTTTTTAGTAAATACAAAAAGCGACACATTAATTAACACGTTCGACCAATTGATTTACGACACATTAATTGCCACATCACATAATTTTACAGGCCATCGAAATGTGCAATTCATTTAATTAATTACAAAGTGTAAAGGAAATAAAAAGTGATGAACTTTTTGTGTATGGTTTTGTATTGAAGATACCCTGGAATTTCCATATTTATCCTGTCCATATTGTGTGTACTAAAAAAGTAGTAAATTAAATTACATTTTTTTTATATTTTCTGTGTTCTTTGAGGGTTTTACATGGTCCTAGACGTTGTCTTGTTAAAGCCTTAATATTAAGGTAATTTATAACCTTTTAAAACCCGCTGTGCATGCCCAGTATACCCCTGTAATCCTCATTTATACACCTTTTCCATAATTATAATTAATGACCGACGGCTGTAAAACATCTGTCTGATCAAATATTTACCATAAATCATTTTTAAAATGGAATTAAAATATTTAATAAATGAAAAATGTAACAAAAAGGCCAATGAAAATTAAATACAAAAGCAAGAGCCAGGAAATGTATATAAAAGGGAAAGAAAGTGTGAGCAAAGAGTGGAGGCAGCTAGTGGAAGTGGGAGTCTTAACTTTCCTTTTGCCACTCAAGTGTTGGGGGCAAGTGGCACTAGAATAATGTGTCAATAATGTGCGATTATATCGACTACAATCAGCCTTTGGGTGGGCCCAGCAAGGCAACCCTCAAAGCCAATCCCACACTCATTCCCACACACACACCCACACTCCTTCCTTAGCTCACACACCCATTTCCACACCCAATCTCCTAATTCCAACCCCAACCATTCATTCAGCCAGTGCCAACATGTGGCGGGATGGCGAAACCAGGAGAGCCTGGGAAAATTGTGAAAAGTTAATACAGAGAAGACGTAAAAAGGGAAAAGGAAAGCAGGAAAATGGGGCTGCTCTGAATGGGGAAGTTCAATGGGGTCTGACTTTGCCCTTTCTATGCCATACCCTTACAAAGGGTAGTCCGATTGTTGAATAGATTTTTATGCAGCAGAAAAATAAAGCGTTTTTGGGTATAATTCCTTTTTTCTGAAGAACAGACAGATACTTTTAAATTATTCCAAAATGTATTCTTTGCGTGAAAAGCTTTTTTGTTTATATTAAATATGAAATCATATATTAAATGTAACAACTTTTTGGTAACACGTTTCATTGAGATTCAAGCCAAATTGAGAACAATTTTATTCGCTATTTGCATCCAATTGGTTACTGTCTAAAATATACCCGCTCTTATCCTGATAGACTAAATCTACTTCTGTTATATTTTATAACAATTGATGTGCAAGAGTATCTTAACCCTCAGTGCGCCGCTGCTTGCATTATTGTTCTCCTTCCCTTTTTACGAGTACTGCCACCATTTGCTGCTCCCGCTGCTCATTTTATATATTTTGATATCCCCAAAAAGTCACGTATTTATTTTATTTCTTTTGCTGTTTTCTCTGTACTTTTTTTTTTGTTTTTGTTGAGCAAAAGAAAAATCAATTGCGCGCAAATTGAGTAAATGTCATTTAGACATCCGCTTAAACCAACCGTGCCCGCCCTGACTTCCCCTGACTTCCGGTTCCTATCAAACAGCAGGCTCAAGGACATTAGCAAACAATTGTCAAAGGCACACACAACACGCAGTACACACGCACTCACACCCTGGCCACAAAGTATGCGACAATGTGGCATATATGATCCCGAAACGGCAACCGGCAAGAGCCAACACCGACATTGCATAAATATATAAGTTGACAATTTTAGAGGCGTTACATATACACGTGTATGCATGTGGCAGGAGGCAAGGGGCACAGTATGTGTGTGTGCGTAACCACTTTAAACACAATCTAATGTCAACAAGACAGACATTGAGAGGAGACTCCAACTACGACTCTAACTCCTGACTCCGGACTACTCCGCCTTCTGCCAACAGTCAGACGCAACACGGCTGCACGAAGGAGGCACGACACGACTTATAAATGCGGTTTAACTTCCATCTGGTTTTGTCATAAGTGTCTCTCGTGTGGCATCGTTTGCATGTGTGCGTGTGGTGTGTGTGTGTCCATGCCTGCCTGCCCCTTCCTGTGGCTTTTGCGTATCAATGAAGTTGTTAGTCAAGTGGCTGTGGCAGTGGCACTTCATGCTCGTCGTTGACTTTATTGGATTATCAGGCAAATTTTATAGTATTCCTTAGGCTTTATCCGGATAGCATATTGAATTTCCTTTATCCCCTCCCACCTAAAAGACTTTCTTTTCGGTTTTTGCCCAAGCATATTTACTCTCTGGAGTGGGATTTGCTAAGGATATTGGATATGGCAGTAATTTCAATTTGAAATTTTAATAGAGAAATAGAGAAAGTTTGAAGGATGCCCAACCCCTCAACAAAAAGGGATATGGAAAGAAATGCTCATTTTGATTGATTTTTAGGAGTGGGATAAGAGCTTAAGAAGTTCTTCACTGTAGGGGGAGCTCTTTAACTTTTGCTCTTAGGTTGAAAGAAGAAAAGTCTTTGAAGGGATGGAAAATGCAGCAATTAAATAGATTAGAAGTGCTCCAAATACAAAGCATTCTTTTACAATCTGATAGAAATAACTAGATGCACAGAAGCATAACTATAATCTCAAAGAAACGCCACCGGCAATCAGTCTAAATATTCTCCAAACGATTAATCTGATTGCAAGTTCCTCTAAGTGATAACCTATTTACCTGCTTTGCAAACTACATAGCTCTGCTCGTCAGATGTACCCCATCGATTAGAATGATTGCTAGTTCCAAGAGCAGCAGCTCCATCATCTCCATCATCATCAGCATCCTCTCCTGGCCCCCCACAACGACTTGTGGTTGCATTATATAAATTGCTGGTGGAATGGGAACGGGAACTGGAATGGGTTTTTCCGTTTGCTCTAAATATTTCTAATTCCCTTTTGGCCTTTCTGGAGGATGGCTGTCAGGAATGTAGTTGACGCACAGCTGCGTTTCACTGTCTCTCAGACATTCCAAACCAAAAAAAAAAAGTAAAATAAAACAACAACTGCACAAGGAGGAGGTACTGCTGAATGGGTGGAGTACGAAGCAGGCTCACATTTCGTAGAGATTGCCACGTACACTGGGAAGGGTAAATACCGACAAACCTCCAGGCACAACCAGAGAGCAAATATCCATTTGGATGGGGAAAAAGAGAACGCTCTTTCGTTTTAATTGTTGAACCACACAAGTGCTGCCACAGCCCACACCATTTGGGAATCCAAATCCTTACCAATGAGCATTGGGTACATTTTCATTTAATTTTCAGACCAGACTTTGTTTAACCCAAATAGAGAGAGACTCATATACATGTGGATATATGTAAGGGCAGAGAGGGAATCAACTTGAGCTGCATTTTAATTTACACACCCAAAATTCTACCCAAATAACCACTGGGGACCTGCGGCGTTTCCCCCATAAATAAATAAAACTTAAGCTAAAAACTAAAGCAAATACATCAGAGCGATGGAGGAACTCAATTTGCCAGCAGCAGGCAAAGCAAATTCGTTAGGAGAAACGGTACGATGAGTTCCTCTCGTGTTAAATCGTTTGGGGAGAAACAACAGCCAGGAAGCAGCCGACAGCAGAATGCAAATCAGTTCACAGAATGCGGCAAAAAGGTGTACGAATGGAATCGCCAATCGAAGATTGGGTAATCGAACAGATGAGAGTGCAGAAAGCAAAAGCAAAATGTTGGATGCCACTGCGAAAGGAGCAAAAGGAGAACTCCTTTCTCGTGTATACGCGCCAGCAGTTTGTGTACTCTTTCGCACCCTTATCCTAGGGATAACATTTCCAGCGCAAAGGGAATTTCAACGACTAGTATGTACTTCAAAGAAGTTCCTCTTGGCATTCTTTAGTTTCATTTCCTTGATTCCTTGAGCAGTCAAACGAGTCTTTAACTAAAAGAAATTCTTGAAGCGGATCACAAACTGGTGGCAAAAATAAGACAAAGTTAGTAGCTAAGCAAATGTCAGACAAAGAGTTGGCAAATATCCTTTCGGAAAGCGTTGGGGTTTCAGTAAATTTTGATAATTCTGCTTTGCTTTAGCGGGAGAATTTATTATTACTCAGTTTGCAGGAGTATTTGTATTAGTTTTAGACATAAAATATTTCGCTGTTTAGTAAGAAAAAATAGAAGTTTAAAATATCGCTGATATTCTTAGGGCATGAGAAGAAAAATTAAATCATAAGTCATGACGTCAAATCTTATGAATATCCGCTATAAAAATAATTATTTCGTTTTACAAATTTGAAAATCATCGCAAAGGCTTCCCGAAAGTAAGGACCCCACTCGACACACAATACTCTTTCCCCCAATAACTGAAATTGCGAACATGTCAGCCGCATAAACCTCCGCAAGAGCGAAAGACTGCTGGTGGTGGCGGAGAGAAGTGTGGCTGGGGAGGTTGTGGAAGACAGATAAAAGAGGAGTGTGTAAAGGGCGGGAGGGGTAGGCGGGCACTTTACTGCATGCAAACACAACGGTGCACCGTTGGTGCTGGTTGGCGAGCAGAGCAATAAATTTGAAACGTTTTCACGTTGCAACGTTTGACTTTCTGCATTTCTGCTCCCCGGCATTTATTTGTGCTAACAATTTTGTCGGTTCGTAGAATCTCCCCTCCCCTATCTCCCGCATTCCACTGCAGATACGTAGCTACGTGTGTATGTATGTTTGTATATTTTTAACATTTGCCGTGACAATTTGCCGCTCAATTGAACTCTCACGGATTGCAGGGCATACGCCTTCGTACTCCTCGTACTCCCTCCCTTTCCCACTATCTTTTGGGCACACTTTGTCAATGGCTGCTCATCTGTCGCTCTCCCTCTCCCTCTCTCTGTGAGCCCCTGTTTTGCATAAGTTTGACAGCTTTCCCCTCCCTACCCTCTCTCTCTGTGCATGCCGCTAACGAAGTCATTCAGTGTTTGTGTATGAAGAGAGAGAGAGAGAGAGCGGGGAGGACGCTGCTATTGCAGCTGCAACATGCCCCCAAAAAAGCGCGTCACGAAGCTGCGTTCATTATGCTAGGCCGCTGCCGTCGTTGCCGCCGTTTCTGCTCTGCCATGTGTGAGGTGTGCGATGGCATCTGCATCATGTGCTTTTCCTTTTGCATAAAGGGGTTCGAGGGGTTTGTTGGGCACGAGATTAGGCTGAATCTTTTGAGGCTTTAGACGCATTTTTCGTATGCAAATATGTGAGAAAAAGCTGTGCTTATTAGAAACCTATCAAAAACATTCATTAAGGGATAAATATTTGATCAGTTTCGTTGATAAATTATTTTTTTTTTTTTTAAGAGTATTTTTTCATATCCAAATATTTTTGTATTAACATTTAATTTTTATTTACACAATTTACAAAATCAGACACTGGGTAGTTTCTAGTCGTTATCCTCATTTTGTTTGCATCCTTTCATGTTTGTGTTTTTTTGGTGTCCCAGGATGCGCTCCATTTTGCGGCCACTGCAACTGTCTGTCAGTCGAGTGGCAGAGCAGCTGCTGTGGCATGGCATGGCAGCGCAGGGAATGGCGTGGCAAGGCGTAGCGGCTGCCGCGGCGACTGTGGCGTTACCTGTCCTCTCTGATTTATGTTGCCAATCAGGCATTTTGCTTGTGGTTGCACTCTGTCTCTGGTGCTGCGGCCCTGCTCAACGATCTATGGGCAGGATGTGTCCTCTGGCCCCGCAGAACGCACTAGCCGGTGTGTGCCCCGTGTGCGCTCTCTTTGGCATGTCCTCTGAAGTCTGCTGTGCGCTGTGTTGATTTGTTACCCATACGCAGCGTAAACAAGGTTGGGGAAAAATGGATTTAGTGCGACGCTCAATGTTTATGAGCTCCGCACTTTTGGCTGTACATCATGTTATTTTCCACGTTACCCAGATAAACCGCTTAGTGAATCAAATCAAGGAGGAGCGTTCTCCTCCAAGAGAGATTATCCCCAGAAATCAAGAAGTGCTCAAATGAAAAGCTGCTTGATGTTGCATTTTTCCTATTTTAGCTTATCCGACAATGTGTGGCTAATATATAGCCTTTGCTTTGGAATATTTTACTCGTAGAAGTCTTACCTTTAAAATATTGAAATGCAATTCCCCGGAAAAGAATAGTTATCCCAGGCTGGGATGCCATAATTCAGCGTTTGGCCTCCCACTAGCTCGTCCTTTGCCAAGTTATCTAAAGCCATCTTTTGCCTCCTGTCTCCTGGCAGGAAGCAATCCGGGGCCAAAAAATATTTCCACTCCACTTGTCTGCCGTATCCTGTTCGTTTTTCTCTTTACTCTTTGCCTCTTTTCTCGCACATTGAACAGGAAAAACGCATTACGATTGCGACGAGGAATTATAAGCGGCAGCATTTTCTTTTTTCTTCTTCTCCGAGAAAAGTTTAAAGCGCGCAGAGAAAAAAACTTGCGCCAAATGTTGCTTAAGCCCATCATAAAACATTAACAAAAGTGGCCCCAAATCGATGTGAGAATGCGAGATAACGTTTTTCCTTGTTTCCCGTCAAGCATTTTGATTAAAATCCTGGGAATCTTGGGCGGCCGCTGTGGGATAAATCGGCCCGTCATCTGTCACGTTTACTCGCATGGACGCACGTGTGATGAATACTTGGCAATTAGGTGGAATCGTGACGGAGGAGACGGATGGATGGACTCCACTCCTCCACCGTTGACACAACCAGGAAGGAATCATTTAGGAAACGTTCTTTCACAGTTCCGGCTGTTAGATGTTAGATGTTGTATGTACGTTCCCACCACCCTGGTTGGAAGTTGCTACTGCTGCCGTTGCACATATAAATATTTTATTTATTTACTTTGCTGATTTCGGTTGTCAGGGGGCCACCAATACGTGCTGTAAATGCCTAAAACGCCATTCAAACGGTATTTTTTGCCCATTTTTTGCCGGGGACTAAAAGGTGACATATGTGCGGGGCTTTGATTGATCATCTTTGGGGGTTTCTTATGGCAATAATCTATGTAAAATTAGTCAATTTTTGTCATACACGTATTTAAGCCTTGAATATTTTATTTACGTGTGACTAACCGTTTATTTTGTCTGTTTTTTCTTTGCAGGTATGTAATATCATGAAAGATTAAGGAGCATATATGAAAAGTATGCAGCTGGGTTAAATATAGACAAGTGTTTGGGTAACATTTGCAGAGAAAATATCCCTTGAGGATATTTGAATTTGATAAGACATTTTGAGCTAACAAGAGGGTAGGAATTTTCCATCTTTTCAATCCCAAGTCTGCCAATATTTGTATATTATTCTTAAATAAATCTTACAATTATCGTGAGACTTATACATAAATGGGACCTTCTGCAAGAGCCATCACAATGAAACATTGCAGTTGTCCTAGAAACTCTTTGAAATCGAATCTTCTTATCTGATAATTATATGATTTATATCTTAATAAGAGTCACATACATTACCCCCTAAAAGGGTACCTCAACTTTGTACACTTTCTGCATCTTTAACCCTTGAGTGAACCCCACTCTACTCTTTTCGTATTGAATGGTTTTGGTGCAATGGTTTTTTTTTTGTATTCCCAGCGCACCCAAGCAGAGATGACGATGTGTACAAAAAGGGGCAAAAAAGGGGCGAGTCGCCGAGGAGCGTGCGGTTCTGGGTCGTTTAGCAGTGAGAGAGCACAGCACGCAGTTGTAAAATGTTGGATAATTCAATTTGTGGTTAAACGCAAGTTAGATGTAAGCACAGCAGCACCCCACACAAACAGGCACACGTCACACCCAGCTTAAATAATGCACTTGCAGGCGGAGAGGAGAAGAGGACTGTGTCTGAGAGGACTCTCCCCCAAGTAGATTTAGAGAGGAGCAAAAATCAAGAAGTTCTCCGGGCAACGTGTAATTGGGGAATAGAAATAATGCCATAGGAAAACGAAAGAGCCCGAAAAGAAGAAACCCGTAAGGGAAACCCCAGCACGAAAACCAGAAATCCCTCGAGAGAGTAGAGAGAAAGCGATAAGCAGAGAGAGAGAAGGAGCGAGCGATGTGTGACAGCCGCACGCTCGCTGATCCACTTGCCAATCCCCCGCACACACACACACACACACACACACAACGCAGCAAAACACAACACACAGGCAGAGCACAGATATATGTATCTAGATACAATACGTGAATTTAGCAGCAGTACTTGTACAGTTGTTGGTTTTAGCGCTCTCAAGCGCTTTAGTTTGCTTTTTATGAATTTGGTATTTTTGCGTATATTTCAGCGCGAAGAGGAATGCGGAGTGGAGTGGAGAGGGAAAGAATTCCCCTTTGCTGGTGCCACATGACGTATGAGTAATGGCTTTAGCCATGCCACGCTTTTGTCTAGCACTGTCGGCATTTGGCCAGACACCTTTGCTGTACCGAATGGGTACTATGATTTTGAACAAGTACATTCTTGAAGCAGAGTAGATATATTCACTCCATCTTCCTATGCTGCAGTTTTTGAAGACATAAAACAAAAATTCAGCATAGAATCTGATGCATTTCATTGTATTACGGCTAACTATAAATAGTTTAGGGAACAACTAGATAGTGGCAGCCATCTTACAGGACATCATGACTAAAACGGAGCTCTAAAAGTGTTTATTCTTTAACTAAATAGTTAATGGTAAACACAATTTTGCCAATTTTTATTTTATTTAATTTAATATATTTTTTATTGTATTTGAATTCAAAAAATAATTAGTCAAACTCGAGCCACCATGTTACTAAATATGTTGCACTAGCAGACATGTACATACATATTTACATCCTAGAGTATCCACAGCTTCGACACTCCTAAAATGCTCTCCCCTTTTTGTTGGTTGTTATGTTTCAGTATTCTCTGCGGTTGCGTTGCATCGCCCCGCACTTCACCTCCACTCTTTTAAGGCGTCCGCAATCGCATATGCAACTGGATGGTATCTGGAACCTATATGTTTTGTATCTGTTTGCTTTGCTGTTGATTCTTCTTGCTTTTATTTTCTCCCCTTTTGAATCCCCTTTTGCATTGTCAAATTGGTTTGTTTAAATTGAATACTTTGTAGCGTTGTGTTTAAGGCAAAAAGAATGAGATATTTTTTTCAGACACGTGCCGCGTGTTTCAAATGAAAAATGAATTGTGGATGTTTTTTCACTGTGATGGGAAAACCCCCAACAGAAAGAGGGGTTAAAGAAAAGCCATACAGATTTTTCATTTCGACAAATATCAGACAAACGAAATTTATAGTTTTATTTTCAGTTTTTATGGCAAATATTCCCACTTTCAGGAATATTAAAGCTGTTACAAAAATCTAAAAATATGCACTCCAAAATGTCCTAAGAATTTTATTCTTTCTTTTGTTTCCTGGTAACATGTTTTCCCCACAGCTTCTCATCTTTTTTCTTGTCGTTTGTTCACCTCTCACCTTACATCATCATCATCATCATCATCCTCATCATCTCTGTCGTTATCCTATCTGGCACCCTAATGAACCCTTCAACACAATTCAGAAATTTTGTACGGGGCTCCCATTCATCATTTTCACAGATTACCAGCTGAAAGATTTTGGTTTTTGCCTGTAGATGGGCTGTAGATGGAGGGGTAAATAAACTTCAGGCGGCATGCACTTGGGACTTAATCTGCCGCATAATTCAAAAGCCTCTGCATCATGCTCTGACAGCCCAAAAAAAAAAGCCAAAGAAACCGAAAAGAAAATAACACCCGAAACGAAACGAGCAAAAAGGAGCAAAAGCTTACTTCGAAGGAGCAAAAGTTTTCTTCCGCGTTTTCCCTCCCCACCCGCCTGTTTGGCTAACTTCATATTTATATAATAACTTTATGTTTATGTTGTAGATTTTCCTCCTCCACTTTGTCTACGGAGTGGGTTTTTTTTGGGAAAGGGGACAACGACTAAAACAGCAAACAAAGTATGGAAAAACACACACACTTCCTAGAATATTGTAAGCCATAACAAAAGGCGCGGCGCGTTGGCGTCTAAAGTTGATTTCTTAATGTTCATCCTACTGTTTGTTTTGATGAAGGAAATGCCACCCACACACACAAAGACACACACACAGAATTTCCCAGAGAGAGAGAGACTGACAGAGAGATGTCTGCGTCATGTGGAAGTTGAGTAGCTGCTGCTGCTGCTGCTGCTGAGACTCAAAAGATGTTGGCTCGAGGCAATTTACACTGAAGTTGTTGATTCTGAAACACTTGGCAGGGGCCAGGCCAAAAAGGCGCTGAGCCAATATTTGAAAAAGCCACTGCATCCTTCGTCCTGCGTCAGTTCCCTCGATACGTCTCGCTTGCCAGCAGCGGAAGCGGAAATGTGCATTATTTGATATGAGCTCTTGTTTTGTTACTGTTTTGTTGGTCTTTTGTTCGGAACAGACACTCCACTCCACACGCCAGTGGGATAGGCATTCGCATCACATGACTCAATGGAAGAGATAGCTTTTTGTGGCTAGAAAATGGAACCGCACCGCACACACAACAAAAATCAATGTGGACCGTAATTTAATTTGAAATTTTCTTGATATGAAATGCCTCAAAGGATGTTTGAAAATTGAAAAACTCTAGCAAAAATGAATTTCATTGACAGAACAAAACACTAATGAAAATGGATTACAAAGGAACGCAGAAAAAGTCTTTCCATTTTATTTTTTGCAGATTTTCCTCTTCATTTATTGCAGAAAATTTTGTATCTACCTTTTGGAGTGGGCTAAAAGTTTTCCTCCTTTTCCGCTTTGCGCTCATTTTATTAGAATATTTATTAATTTCTTCAGAGATCCTTCAACTATTCAAGTCAATACATATAAAGTAATTGAGATATTTTTTTTTTCTTTCCTCTTCAACAAGTTTCAAACAAAAGGCGGAAAAGCAAAATTTTCCCTCCATTCACTCCAAAAATTTCCATTGCTGTTACAGCTCGCACAACTTTCACGGATCGGGGGCGCTGCTGCTCTGCATTTGACAGACTTTGAATTTTTGGATAGTTTTCCCCCCACAAACCTTCTCTGTGCATACCAGAGCGAAAGAGAAAGGGAGAGAGAGAGGCAGCAAGAGGCTTTATTCAACCTCAGGCGAGGCGCTGATATTCAAAAGCGCACCACAAACTTTTTTTTGCCAGGGCCTCGATTCGAGTACATAACGGGGAAAAATGTGAAGCACCTTCCTTCACTTTTTTTGTATCCACAAAAAACTTTGCCAACGCCAAATAGTTTGAAAACCCCGGAGAAAAAAGTAAACTCAATTTTTGAACAGTTGGCTAGACGGCAAAAAAACCAATTTTTAAGCGCGCTAAAACTAATATACTTTTCCAAAAATCTGGGAAAAATGTAGAGGAATAAGGTGATGCCATGGAATACTCTAATAGAGCGTAGATCTGCCATTAATTATCTAAAAAAACTCAAAAAAAACGAGGCAGATAAATCACTACAAAAGAACTAAAAATGCTTTGTAGATCGCTGGAAAATGTACCAAAAATTGAATAAAATATTTCTATAAATCCTCAGCTTGATAGCACAGCCTGTTGCATGTCTGCTCACAACACCAGCATACCCGTTCGTTGACGCTTCTCAAGTACTTTGGGCTATAAATACGCGGAACCAAACTTTTTGGTGAGGCCAAAACAAATTTCCACGCCCCTCAGCCTTTGCCACTACACTCCCACTTCAGTGGTAAATGAAATTTTAATAAACTGAAACTGGTACTGGGTACTGGGCTCTGGTCTCTGGCTAAATCGTTTTTTGTGGCAAGGCGTGTTGTTACGCAAATACCCCATACGCCGTGTAAGCCGCGCCGCCGCCTTGTGGTAAATTTTAATTGGCTTGTCGCGAGTTTTATTCTCGCTGTCAGACTTTGATTTTGATTTTTCCACAAACACAGAGCAGCACAGAGAAACAGAGGCACAGGCATGATTAAAAACTTTACATAGTTTCGCTTTGGTTTTTGGTTTGAGTTCTGGGTTTCGTTTTCAGTTTTCTGTTTCTGTTTGGTATTTGTGTTCGGTATTATTGCGGAGCGAGATAGAGAGTGAAGAGAAAACTTTTTGTATGGGGTAAAAAACTTGGCTCGGCTTCGAAAATTGGCCAGGCCGCCAAAGCCCTTCGTTGGAAAGTTGTGCCATGCCGCCGCCTGTCTGACGGGTGTGTCGTATGGTTCTTATGGTAACCAGGCAGACCAGGCAGGCGTTTTATGTAAGAATGCCTCGATATTTGCTGCTGCTCATCGCCGTCGCTCTCTCACAGGTAAAAGTTTCGGATTTTAATTAGTTTTGGTCGTCGCTTAGTGCCAAAGCAATTTGTTAGATAAGGGTTACTCTCACTTTAATATAAATCTCTTAGTTCCGGACTCGTCGTTTAGTCGCCACCGCCTCCACAGCCAACGCGACTTCAGCCACCGCTGGGGGGGCCATTGTCTGGGGCCCTGTTGCTGAAGGATGGAAGATCTTCATTGGTGGCAAACTAATTGCCGCTGAAAACTTCGCAGGGAAAGCAATCTCCTTGGCTCATCACAAAGTTAAGCATAAAACACATGTCTTTTAGGCAGGATTACAGGATGTCTTGGGCCCCCTCCCGCAATTGTAATGATTTACATATATGCAAATATTCTGCATTTACATTTACCTATTGCCATTTACCTTTTATTGTTTGCATAACCAATGAGAGCTGTATAAATTCCATTCCACATTCCTGCCACTAATGAACTTTCTCTTAATTACCACACAAGACGCTGTGAATGCTGAATGCTGCATGCTGCTTTCCCCTAATGAATTTCGACACAGCATCAAAGGAAAAGATTTATCTCCAAACTCTTTGCCTTTGAGGGCAATATTTGTGTGTGTGTACATGTGTCCTGAATCAGCATTTGTTATCATTAATTAATCATCAGAGGGCTTGCGTGGATCGCTAGGTGTACACATTCCAAGCCACCGCACAAATAGCAATTCATCATAAAGATGCTACTCATTTTAATTACTTGTAATGTTATTAAAGTCTGTGTGGCATAGAATGCCAAAAGTATATGTGGTAGATTTTGAGGCAGTAATATTTGACCTTCGACAGTTTTTATGCCCAGCATTCAATGACTGTTTTTGCAATAGACAGAATATTGGACATGGCTAAATAATTTAATTGTGTAAAATTGTTTCATTGGCATTTCCACATGTTTTAACACAGAATTAGTCACGTATAATTTTATACATTTTACGTAGCGTGGCAAAAACTGTGTGTTCAATCTATAACTGGCATGAAAATGGTTATTGATATTTCTTTTTTATTTTTTTCTTCCAACTCTTGGCTTACCCAAAAAATATTGACAAAATGATAAAAACTAGCTACACAATATTATGCATTGTATTTTGTTTTTATTCTTATATCTTTCCACACTTAAAATATTACTTCTTCATTCATATTCCCTTATTAGATCACCGGAGTTACAGTAGAACCAAATATTATTCGCATGGCAAACGCCTCCTGAATTGCGCGAAACCAAATAGGCAGCCTGTACGGTTTTGCCAACATTTGTGGGTCTTCCCTGCGGCAAGAGAACCCAAATGCCATCGGTGGAGTTATAGAACAATCTAAGCGCGCCAGCAGTGCTAAAATTTAAATAAAGAAATACTTAAGAAAAATGTTTTTAGCGGAAAATGTAAATTACCTTTCCGCAGGGACGCCAGGAGCCAGCAGCAGGGGCACCAAACTAGCAATTAATGTTATGGCCAGGTTCATGTCTTTAATGTCGAGCTGACTGATTGCGAATGAGAGTTTCTTTATCGTGCTCTTGTTCCGCTTTTTATTTATTTACGAGCCACACGAGGCCCTGGCCTTGTCTAGCCTGCCACCACCCCCGCCTCTGAGCCCCCGTGCCCCGCCGATAAGTGAGTGTAAAGTGTAAAGTCTGAACAGCGAAACAACAAACAAGCAAACCTGAAAGTTGCATGCAATGCCAGGCACCAAAATGTTGATAAAACTTACAGGCGGCTTTTGTGGGTCCTTGAGGCATGCACATTTGGGCACCCAATGAGGTATGCAACATGCAACGATTTTCAATTAAAAAAGGATTTTCATTATAAAGTTAGCAGCAGAAAGTTTATGTTTCTAGCTAGAATAATTTCCATTAGACGAAACCTCCCTACGCAATTCTCTCTGATTTTCTATAATTTTTTTGTATTCCCCTAACTTATTATTCTGATGACTTTTCATTGGCTCACGCATATCGTACATACACACACACTTGTGGCATAGAGTCCACGGCAACGTGGCAAGCATTTTTCTCATTTGCTTTTATTTATTGGATTTGGGACTTGCTGATGCTGCACGGGGATTTCCTTTTCTCCCTCTCCCAGTGTGTCCGTGGGCTGCTGTACTTTTCACCCAGCAGCGTATATATATATAATTAAGTTTGCCTCTTGATATATGTATACACTCGTATTCTTCCACCTTTCACCTGTGCCTGCCCGTGTCTCCCTTCGGACTGCCATCAGTCACTTCTTATGCAAATGTTGGATGGCCATCCCAGCATCCAGCAGCCTGATGCGTGTGTGTGATGGTAAAAACGAAGCAACGAAGATTGAATGTCCTTAAAGATCAATGGAATAGAGTGTACTTTGGCTTACAAAATATAGACAAAATTATATTTGAAATATTTCACAATTAATGAGCAAGGCAAAGCCATGAAAAATGCTTGAAAAAAGAATCTCAACAAAAGTTTGTATTAGAAATTATAATTTGTAATACTTTAAATGCTAGAGCTCGTTTATCACCTTCAAAAACAAACAATTTTGAAACGATTCGAATGCCAGGAGTACCCTCAAATACTCTACCCTTTTCTAGAAAGGTCATCTATATGTATATCCCTTACATTCCTCTTTTGCAATTGCTCCCAAATGTGATATTCTCTGCTTCTCTGCGTGCGTTAGGGTAAAAATAAATGACAGAAACAGAAAAAAAAGAGAAAGAAACGTGAGGTCACGTACATGAAAAGTTGTGACTGTCTGACTGTCTGTCTGTCAGTGGTTCCACTGCTGGAAGAACTCTGAAAAAACACCACACATATTCAAATGCATATTGATTCTGCGGTCCATCAGCTGCCACTCCTCGCTGCTGGCCCACAAGTGCCACAATCATGATACGCATCAGCAAACGAAGCATCAAAACAACAGCCACTGGATCCCAGCAGGTGGATCCAAGCACCAAAAAATCCAAGCAGCCAAACCCATCGAAGTAAAAGCAAAACTAAATATATCCCAGGAAAACAGACAAAAGCTAGGATAAATTTACATATTTTCCTCTAGTCTCTACCTCTGGGTCTACCTCTCTCTATTCTCTCTCTCTCTCTCTCTCTCTCTCTTTCTCTTACCCATTTCTGGACTCGTTTCCTGGGTCTTTTTGCCTGGTTTTTGTTGGTCATTTGTGTACCTAAATGGGTAAAGAGACGAGCTCTTTCCGTTTGTTAATGACACCCCATGCATGTGAATTGGGGAAATGAGAGTCCAAGTCCAAGGCAATGAAAATCAAAGCAACCTTGTTCCATTCCTGACAGGGATGCCTGACATTTCCTGAGGTTTTAGCCGAGTGCATCAATGTGGCTTTAAGCCTATTGTCTTTTGGGTGGAAATATATTCATGCCAGCCAGACAAATTTCAGGTCCATGAATGGGCTACTAATCTTTAGGCCAACAATGGAGTGATTTCTGGCTTTAGCCAAGTGCATAATTTAGCTTTAATTTACTGCCAAAATAGCATTTTAAAGAGATTTAACTTCGTTGCCAGTCAGTTAATTGCTTTTCAGCCAGAAAATGCAAATATTTGTTTGCTTCCATCGAACAAAAATATGAGAAAAGTACATTTATTCGTGTAGAAAGTATCCTGTACTTCATTCAGCTGAACCACAGAGTCAAACAGGTAATTGTGTATTTAGTATACCCTTTTTGCTCATCGTTTAAGGGGTAGAAGACATTTGCATGCCACAATAGCAACTCATATAACCCCAGAAAGAGTCCAGAGACTGCGACTTGCACACTAGCAAAACAAAATTCCAAATTCCCATTCGAAATCCTGCATCGTCCATCCAGCATCCTGCATCGTGCGTTTCGATAAATCAAAAATCTGCTGCTGTAGCATTCCAATCCGAATCCTTTTGCTGCTTCAGCTGCTGGTGCTGCTATTACTCATGCCACAGCTACAGATCCTTCTACAGTGTCTACTCCAGCACTAGATCCCCCTTCAGCCTGCTGTACTCCTCAGTCAGTCTCTACTCTACAATCAGCCCGTCTCAGTACTCCTCAGCCAGTCTCAGTACTCCTCATGCAGTAGTCTCCTGCTGCTGCTCCAAATCCAGCTTTGGCTCCTTCTCCTCAGATCCTTCGCTCTGCCTCCTGATTTTCCACCATTCACCATTCAGTAAGAATACAAGAGAAACGCATTGGCCATGCAAACACTGCTGCTGATTGTGTAAACAGAAGTGAGAACCCACTCCACACACACACAGAGAGAGAGAGAGAGAGAGAGAGACGAAAGGACGACAACAGAAAAGAGGATGAAGCAGAATGGTGGGAGTGGGGGAAGGGGCCTTTGGGTGTTGCTCTCTCTTGCAACGACAATGAAATTGAATTTCAATGCCATCCCTCTACCTCATTGTTGTGTGTCAGCCTTGGCAATAATTGTTCAGCCTCTCAGCGTGTTGCATATAAGTACTTGTGGCTGCCCCAAGGGGCTCACTCTCTCTCTCTCTCACTCACTCACTCACTCTTCTGGGCTGCATTCCATGCCATATTTGCCATTGTTATACCACCGCATATAGTACTATATGCGGCGGCATCTTTTTACAATACCTCCAACGCCACCAATTGTTATTGTCAAACCCGGCCAACAGCAACAGCATGGAAACCATTATCGCCCAACACCAGCAGGGGCAGCAGCAGCAGCAGGGGCAACGGCAGCAATGCGTCCCCAAGCCGCATGGTCCGCCCAATCTTTGGTACCCAATTCCCATTCGCAGTTGCCATTGCATTTGGCATACGTGTAAATCGTAAATTTCCGTACACAAAACGAATGGCAACCGCCAGGCCGGAGACAGGAGAACAACAGGAGCAGCCAGTGACTGGGGGGGAGCACCATCCAGGAGCTGGGGGAACAACTACCAGCAGCGACCAAGTACCAGCAGCAGCAGGAATTGTGGGGAGCAGCAGCCAGTAGCTGGGGGAACAAGAAGCCAGACCACCCCAAGCTCTGGGCAATACCTCAATGTGGACAAGCGATGGCGACAGCCACACTGCCAACGAGAAAACAAAAGTTGCTTCCTGGTTAATGGAATACATATCCGAGTGGACCATCTTTCGTTGTACAACACACAGGCACCACAGGGACATACGTCCATGGAATTGTCCAACATTTTGTGGCTATTTATGGGTGCAACCTTATGGCTGAAAATTGAAAGCAAAGAAGGGTAGCTGAAACGATTCTGCTCGTGGGGAAATTTATGCACGTTTAAAAATGGAATTTTAATAAATATTGATGGTATTGAAATCTAGATAGATGCTGCAATTAGGTTTGGATTCTATTTGTGATGATGGAGGAGAATATCTGTAGATATAGAATCATCGAAAAGGGGAGGTAGACTTTTCTTGTCCATAAATATTTGGGATCTTTTCTTCGGTGGTTAAGACCAGAGTTTGGTGTAATATTTATTCATAGCGAACAATGGAAGCCTGAAGAGCAATGGAAGAAGCAATTCTCAACACATTTTAGTGGTAGAAACTTAAGATCTAAGCAGACTTCCAGACAACTGAACTGAATGCACCTTTTCTAAATACTATCGTGATTGCAAAAGTCCAACCTGTGCATATCAATTTCCAGGGAAAACCAATTTGCCAAGAGCCCGCCCTTGCGCACTCATAATTTCTGTATCGTTTTGCATATTTTGTGAGATTGGATGTTGACCAGCTGTGCGCTTTCCTGTGGTGTGGGGAGAGCCTGCCTCAATTGCAATCCAGTCAGCAAAGTATTCGCCCTCTCCATGCCCTTCACTCATTCCTGGCAGCCGCGATTGAGGTAAGAAGGAAATGCGAGACATGGAATCTTTTATGACATCCACTGGAGTTAATGCGACTCCTGCTGACTGCCAGGATGCTGCCTCTCATTGTCAACGGTGTATAATTTTCACACTCCAGATGCGAATGCGGATGCTGAGCATGCGAATGCAAGGGGGAGAGGGATGCCTGCTACTGTTCGACCCTCGGGCGGTGGTGTTTTGCCACCCCATCATGGCTGATTTGATTGCACTGCGCTTTGGGTTCGTTGGGTTTTCGCTCCTTTTGTTGTCTTCGGTTGCCTTTCTTTTGCCATGCCCCACAGCGTTTTGATTATGCAGCAGCAGCATTTTTGCATCATAATATTCATAAATATTTATGAGGCAAGTTGTCTAAACATAAAATGGACATGAAATACTGCACTTCCACCAGCAGCCAGCAGCCAGCATCAGCGTCCACATCCACATGCATCTTCATCCATTTCTCATGCATTTAAACCATAGCCGATATCAAATAAAATCTCGGGCGAGAAGAAAAAGTACTCCGGCCAGCAGGCGCTTAGGCAAATGAAGCGCCGCCTCATCAAGTCTGCCACTTATGGCAAAGGGAAATGCAAAACTTCCATCCCATTTCGGGCTAAAATTGATTGCAAGTGAAATTGCATTTAAACGGACAATTTTAATATGCTGAAAGTAATGCAAGACAAACCTTTGAACACCAACAATATTTTTCCACTGCTGCAGTTGAAAATTTTCAATTTAAAAACCGCTTTCAAGAACCAACTAAAACTAGCCCTGTCGACTATTTTGGTACTTTGTTTCAATATTAAATTTATATGGTAAATGCATCCTGCACATTCCCCTACCCCCTTTGGAGATATTCGATTTGCCATCGATAAAATATGCTTTGATTTGCAGACATTTAGTTGGCAGTTAGTTTTGGCCAGTTTTTCGCCTGCCAAAAAAAGCAAACCCCAAAAACTTTTGACCCCACCGCCAGAATGGCAATTTGATTAGTTTGGAAATAAGTTTTATTTTTTTCTATATATTTTTCACTGCGGCTTTTCCATGGAATGTCACCGCATAAAAAACTTTTGCGACAACTTTGATGAAGAAAATGTTTGGTTTATTTTTCCACTCCCCAAAATTTGAATGCACTTTTTAATGGAAGTTTTTAAAGAAGTGCCCAGAGGGGATCTGACCGGACCGGAACGGACCGGTAGTGATATGATGTGACAGGCCGAATAATTGATGCCAATTAGAGTGGAAGTTTAGGCCAAGTTTTGGTCTCTAAATGGAATATTTATTATTAAAACTTGCAGGCAACGATGGCAACGCAGTGAAGTAAATGCGGAATGCAGGAAAGGAATGCCAATTAAGGAAATTCTACACATGTTCTGCCGCATTTGCTGCCTCTTTAAATAGCTTTAATGTCTGGTTTCTCTTCAACTGCAAACAGACCGACCTCCCATCGATTAGCAAGTGAATGCAATAAACTGCATTAATATGCAGCACAAATCTGTGTGTGTTTGCTACACACTGCGTATACTTGTTGGGCTGTCAGAAAGTGTTGCATACTTTCGGGCATTCCCTGAAATCCAAGCTTAATATTAGCTGACGCTTGTGCGATGCGTGTAGCAGCAGAACAAACCAACAAAACAGAAGAGCCCAACAACAGGAGCTACAGCAGCCGGAGCAGCAGAATGCTCAAGTCTAAAATATCTTGGAATCCTTTGCCGAGAGCTCAGTTTGGGAGTTTTGTTTTGTTGGAGAGCTGAAACTGCAACTGCAACTGCTAGTGGATTTTCGGGGCATTGTCGGAAACTTGTCTACGCTTTTTGACTTGCTTTCTGTGTGCTCTGTGCCATGGCATTGCATAGAACAAGTGCAGGAACAACAATGGTCTCATTTTCCACGCACTCCATTTCTGCCTTCTGCGGCGTGTTGCAGATTTCAGTGGGTAAGAAAGTAGGAAAAGTTTTACGCAGTCGAGCAAACATAACAATGACAGCGAAAGAGCGAGGAATTGTGGGTGACGGGGGCAGGCAAGCAGTCGGAAGAGCAATCAAAATCGCTGTCAGCACTGACTTCCTGAAAGATACATAAATATATTTGTATCTACTGGTGTTCCTGTATGTATGTGCATATGTATGTACATTTTATGTGGCATGGTTATTTATCATAAATTTGACTGCACACTGCTATTGCTTTTCGCTCCCCTCTGCTCTCTCTCTCTCTCTGGCAAGCGTCTTGATTCATAAATTATTTCATATTTCATTTCCTTTGCGTGATGCAACGCCAACAAAAATAAAACACACTAAATAAAAACCAAAAAATAAAAGAAAAGAGCGAAAAGGAAAAACAATAAATGCATGCCAGGGAAAACTGTGCCAGTGAGCAGCAGAGCGGCAGGCAAATATATGCTGAATGACTGTCCGTTTGTCGGAACGTCTATCTATCTGTCGGTCTCGTTCTCAGTCTCAGTCTCTGTGGCCCACGGCAATGCAATAAAATGTCTGCTTCTGCCTCTCTGTTGATGTATTTTCCTCTTTGCTACCCTCTCTGTGCTCTGTGGACCGCCCCTTCATTGAGGTTTCCTCAGTGTCCAAGCATTGGATTGGCCAAAGTAAACATAATAATAATTCCAACTTGCTACTGCAACTTTAATTTTGACCCGCTTCAGAATGCTTTAACAAGTCCGCCAGAGAAAGCATTGAAATGGTAACAAATTGAGATGGCCAAGAATGGTTAGGAAAATGTGAGAAAAATGTGCATCAAAGAATGAAATTTGCAGAAGGAAAATTGCAACTGGAAGTGGAATTAGCTAAATCAGATTTTGCTGACATCAAAGTAGCTTTTTCTCTGATTGTGCTCATAGAATGTGCAACTTGCCAGCTGCCAGAGCTATATTTTGATTAGTTTAGACAATATTTAAACAGCTTTCGCTTTCTCAGAATATCACAGCCTCAAACCGGTCCATCCTAAGCACTTTTTGACAGCCCGCACCGACGTTTTTTGCTTAATGAATCACATGTGGGCACACGTCAACACAGATATTCCCACAAACACTTGTGCTTTTATCTTTGTTTTATATTACCTAATGATAAGATGTTGAGTAAACATCTGACATGTGCTGTGTTTGTTATTCTCTAAAGATAAGAAAATGCGTCGGTGATAAATCATGCTAATTAACTTTCTCTCTCTCTTTTTGTTTCGATTCTTTCAGGTAAATACACTTTGGTGGCGACATAACAACAAACTGTGTACATAGCATCAGGGTAAAAGCTTAATAAATTACACCTTAAGATGCTCTTCAACGTTCTCTACATGTGTAACCGAAATAATCACAGGCATAAGTGCTTTTTTTAAAATCAATCAATTTTATCTTCCCTAAAAAACACATTTCCTGCATTGGCTTCCAATAAGCTTTGTATCAGATTTCTTTCGAATTTTTGTACACATATTTTCACTTATATAAATGAGATTTATTTGCGTTGATATTGCAGCTCTCAAATGACATCATTTAATTTAGCTTTGCTGATCATTTGACACGGTATAAAAAAAACAGGCACACACGCTCGACACTGTTCTGGTTAATGTTGTGTGTAAAATTAATTATTGACATGAATTTACGGCTTAAACGCTGATAAAGAAATTTGCACAGCTTTGATTTTGGAACTGTATTACTCGATTTTTACACCAGTTTTGCAAAAGATATAAACATGATCCTTAAAGCAAATGCCGCCCTTTTTATTGTGCTCAAAATAGGCACGCATGACGCCTGGTGTTAGATTTTCAATTGGTGTTGGCGGCACGAAATACCACACATCATAGTTGGGATTGTAGCCCAAGCGGTGGCTGTAAACAGATTTAATATTCATTTATCGTGAAGTATCTGTAGGTATTTTATATTACGTTTCCGGGTAGACTGGCACCAGCAGGAGAGCTCCAATTAATATTGTGACCAAGAGCATGTCTTTAGTGGCGTGCTGACTGATTGCGAATGTCAAGTGTTCGTGCTTTTCCCTGCTCTGAGTATTATTTATAAGCCACACGAGGCCATTGCCGTGCCTTCTCCCAGTGTGCCTCTCCCCCTTGTGTGACTGTGTGTGTGCTGAGTGCCGAGTGCGATAAATAGGTGTGAAGTCTGAACAGAACAACAAGAGTAGCAGCAGCAGAGGCAGCAGAAACAAAATAAACCTGAAAGTTGCATGCCATACCAGAAGTTAAGTGCGGGTGGGGCTCTGGGCACTTGAGCAGGCCAGTGAAGAAAGCAACAGGCATTGAGAAGTACTGGGTAGCATTTACCAGAGATATTTCAGGGTATTTGATACTTTCTTTGGTTTTAAATTGCTTAATGCGTAGCCAGCTTTTATGTACATTTTGCTGCCTCAAACATGTGTTTGAAACTTAAATCTGAGCCGAAGAATTTAAGTTATTAATAAATAAAGCTACAATTTAAAATTCCGTTTATATTTGACTCATATTTCACAGCTTTTAGAGCTGCTAGTAATCCCTACGCCTTCGCTTTCAGTTTCATTTTCCATTAATTTTCAACAAATTTTACTCAACAGAAGTCTGCCGATAAACTAACAGCTTTATGTCTTAACCCTTTATTTTGAGAGCAAAAATGTATTATACAAACACTACAAATAAACACATTATGGAGAGTGGAAATAACAGCAGCAGCAGAACGGGTTTCAGCTTGCCTCGAAATGGGTAAATAAATAAACAAGAGCCAACAAAAATGGGTAGCAAGCTCAAACAATGGCCAGGAAAAGACAACAATCCATAAGGGACTAACCCATACTATTCATGTGTGTGTGTTGTGTGTATGTGCAGCATATGAATGTGCAAACAATTGAGGGAAAATCAACAAGAAAACGTCAGAAAACAATAAGACAATTGCAGGCATGGCACACATTTGTGAGATTTTTGTATGGAATGCTTACGAATGTGTAGGCAAATATGTGATGTGTGTGACGCCCCAAAATGTTTGTCTATTTGAGGGCACACAGGTGACGCCTACTGTGCAGAAGGTGTATCTCGATTCCACAAAAGACAAGTTCATGGACAGGTACGGTCACTGGGTAGCTTCAATCTGTGGGACGTCCCTTTAGCTTTACTTGGTTCGCATTTTGTCTTGAATATTTAAGTACAATATTTAGTTATGCAGCAGCAACTTGAAAGCATTTTCTGTTACAAGTTGTTGTCATTTGTCGTGATTTGTTGCAGGGACTGTGCGTGGAATATCATAATAATCCAAGCGTACAATACACTGGCTTGGATCCTTGCTCGAAATCCTACTATCTCGTACGGCAGTCAACACTCATACGCCTCGTTGCACGAGTTGCTGCACGAGTCGCTTCATTGTTGTGGCATATTGTTTCACATTTTGAGGCAGAGCCACACACACACACACACACACATACAGACACACATACAGAAACACAGAGGGAAACACGAGCCGTATCAAGTGACGGCATTGCACATATGTATGCAAAAACGAGAAAACGTGTCTGGCATGAAACTCCGCAGAAATCCTAGAGGTTTGAGATGCCTGACGATGCTGGGTGAGTGCTGGGATAGTGCCACCAGTGCCAGTGTGCAACAAATAGTTGCATGCAAAGTGCTTCAAATTTAATTAAATTATAATTGGAGAGTCTCTGCAGCTGATGGCCAGACATTGTGTGAGGTTCTGTTTTCAGTTTCAATTACGAACAAAATCCCAATTAAGTTGCATTCGAGCGGTCAGTTATGACAGTTACAGCCCTGCCCCAAAAAGAACCCTGGCTCTTAGGGCTTTATGTGTGAGAATAACCAACACTCTCTCTGGGCGTAATACGTTAAGTGCTGGGCTCTTTGTCTTGACCTTCCCGGAAGCAAGAGCAGACACACGGCCTGTCCCCACGGGCACCGAACGCTTAGCAGATTAGCCCGGCCATTCTTTTCCCTTTCTGATTAAAGTGCGAAACATTTACGAAGAACAAGGCCGGACAATGGCCGAAAGCCAAAATCAAATCACTCGCAAAAACCCCCAAAAAAACAAAGACGGAAACCAAGCCGAAACACAACACACAAAAAAATATAAAATAAAATAAAGAAAACATACAAAAGGCATAAAAGAGAGAATGTTTTCCTATTTGTTGTTGTTGCTGGGTGTTTTCTCTGCCTTTTTCCTTTCTATTTTTTTCTTTTTGGTGACATTTCAATCAGCATTTTTCACAACACAAACACAAACATAAAAGAAAAAGAAAACGAAAACGAAAACGTTAAGGAAACGTTAAGGGCCTTTATAGAAAAACATTTGACCATTTTTCATGGAGCTGCCAAAACAAATGTCATACGAAAATTGAATTGTGGCAAAAAGATGACAAAGGCCCGGCACAGACGAGTGACAGCAGCAGCAACGCCAGAAGCAGACACAAAGAGTGAGCGAAATAACGTTGAAAAATACGTATTAAAGTGTGTGTGTGTGTGTGTGTGTGTGTATACCCGGCGTATGAGTAATTTCATTTTAAATATGGGCTTTTTTTGCCATAACATTTTGCAAAATGTAGTTACATTAATTGACGCAAAAGGGAAAACAACTATGGGCACACAATTTATGACGGAATGCAGTTTTGCGGTCGTAGAAATAAAACCACCAACAGTCGAATGTTTTGTGGTTTGCAAAATTCCCCAAAAGGCAGCTGTTTAACAGCGACGAATCTTGGAAATATCTACTTAAAATGGCACAAGGAAAATTAGATACATTTATTTCAAAATCTTTAAAACTAAAGAAACTTTCTTTGTGGAAATTGTGGCACTTTCGTGTACAACTAAGCAACAAGTTTAGAGTAATTCCCTTACAATACTTCTTCCAATTTAAATGCAGTTCTGTGGTGTCTTATTTACCCACAAATATAAAATAAAACGACTGCTAAATAGGGTCTGCATAGCAAGTATCCCATAACCGTAGCTTAAATCCCTTGCGGAGACAGAGTCACCTTAGGATTTTCCTTAAAGTAAACCAATTTAATCTGAAAATTCCAGTGACAGGCAGGCTGTCAGGCGGCCTACCCTTATCTTCTGTCAGCCTTAGTGATTCGACTGCTCGAGCGGCCGGGCGTGGTCTTTTCTACTGGCATTAACTTTACCTATGATTCACAGACTTCCGGTCTAAAAACTCATGTAAATCTACCAATCCCTGACCTCAGCATGGCATAAAAAATGGGAAACTTTTAGCTGCCCTGCCACCAAACCGTACCAAGTGCTAAAAAAAATGGCGTTTCATTTAAATTTACGCGCCAACTTGAGTACAATAAAAGCAAATATGAAACATTTGCCCGCCCCTCCCAACACACAACACCCGCTGCAACATTAGCAACCTCAGCAGCACTAGGAACAGCAGCAGGAACAGCAACAGCAGCAACCACCACCAACACCCACCAGAAGAACAGCAAGTAAAATGTAAAGTCCAAAAGTCCACTTAACAAGAAAATTGTTTCCATGAGCTTCCTCTCTTTTTTTTACCGCCAGCCTGGCCGCCTGCCCTATGCATTAAAACCATTTCCAGGCGGAGGCCCTCGCTTATTATTAGCTTTCACAGTGTGGGTGCGCGGGTGTGTGTGTGTATTGTATGTGTGTGTGCGTCCATACAAAATACTTTGCACATTTTTATGACTGTGACAGTGCGACCAGAGCACCCACAGAACCCTGACGCTGGACTCGCCTCCGTCCACTACGTTACAGGCTCCTACCATCCATTCCCTTACCCTCTTTTGCTTTTCCCATTATGTCACACCACCCTCACCCACACACACACACACACACACACTACGAGGAAACCCAAACAATTTTCCCAAGAGTTTATGAGCGTGAAAAAATGTTTACTGGTTAGGAGCTTGAAAAAAAGCGCACGAATTTCTTGTGTTTTTTTTCTCGTTGTATTTCCATCGCTTTTTTTTTTGTTGCGAAAATAAAGTCGCCATTTTTATGCAGCAAGAACAAAAAAATAGTAATTAAAAATTGTTGCCACAGACCAAGAGTCAAGCATTTTCAGTGGGGGGAAAATACTTAAAAGGAGAAGTGAAGAAAAAATATGGAAAATCTTTAAAGCCAACGGCAGAAGGAAAGGATTTAAAGCAAAAATTTTGATTTTAAATGATGGAAATATTCTCTTTTGATTTTTAGACATTTTAATTTGAAGCCAGACAGAAATGACTGCAACATCTGTTTATTGCGGATTAAACTACTTTCGGTGCTCAAAATGGACTGACAAATATTCTGCCAATGATTTTTGCACAATTTGCTTATGAAATTCATGAGGCAAAATGGCAACAGGCCAACAAACATCAAAATGAAAAGCCACAAAAATATGAGACATTGATTTATTTTTTATCATTCGTTTCGGTTCATTTACTTCCAAAAGGCAAAAACTCGTTACCGAAAAAAAAGATGAAGCCAGCGAAGAGACGAGTCCAAGACTCATTTCGTATTTGGGGTTTCTGTTTCGGTTTCGGTTTGGATTTGGGGTATTTTCTTTCGCATTAGGCAGCAGCAGGGAATGGGAAAGGGAACCCCAAACACATTCACCAGGAACCATCCTCCATATCCTCCATTCAGAACCATGAACCATTCACCGCATCCTCATCAGTTGCGCTTCATTGTGTTTTATTTGCTGCCGCTGTTATCGCATGTTAACACTTCATGTGAAATCCTAGTCAGAGCCCAGTCACACTCACAGTCCTGATGTCCTTCCTCATCATCATTGGAATGACCTTTGTATATTATACACATATATATAGCTTTATGTATAACTGTGGCACAGACCACCAGCACCGCTGCCGCACGCTTAGTTAGTTTCGCCACACGCTTTGCGTGCAAAATGTCAAAATACATTTTACTCGAATTTATGGTCATTGGCCAACACCGACACCAACAAATAGTCTAGGAGCTAAGAGCCACAGCTACAGCTAGAGCTCCTTTTTGGCGTATATGCATGTGGGATTTGCGCCTTGTCTTTGGCTATTTTTAGGGATTTACACGCTTATCACACACACACACGCAGACAGGCAGGACACACACACACTTGAGAGTTCTGGCCAAAATGAAAATATTATGCTACATTTCATTAAAGGAGAGCCACGACAGAGCTCATCCCCGAGCTGCCCTGAATGCTTTACAGCCACTTAAGATAGATTAGCTTTCAACGTTTTCGGGCTCTCAAGCTCTCAGGCAAAAACTGACTCGGACAGAAAAAAAGTTAAAACCGAAACAAGAGCGAAAGGAAAGTGTAGTTTTGTTCAGCGATACTTTAGATACACTTTGCAGGAATATGACTTGAGATGGGAACTAGAAATTGCAAGCTTTGCCTTTTTGTTTAAATTTCTATAAAGCAAAGACATCTTTTCGCAGAAGAAATACATTTTTAATTGTTTGACTAGTTTTCAAGGCTTTCCTTATGAGGAATTTAATCGACTGTTGACTTTTATGATTTATTATAATTATTTTCACGCTCTTAATTCTTCTCTACCTTGCAAACATCTATAACCAGTACCAGTACCTTCTGTTAGGGTATGTAAACAGAGAGTGAGTGAATAGACTGAAAGAAAAGCAAATAATATATGACAAGACCATAACTCTTGTTGGTCATTGGGGTGCGATGGAAGAACTCCCTCTCTTCGTCACTCTCTCTCTCCTTGTCTCTAATAGAAAATCCATTGAAAAACATAAGCAAGTGTCGAATGATTTAATGCCTGAAATCACAAATAGTTAGGCGTGACAGGTCGCCAAAATGGCAACAGTTCAAAAACACCCAAGACCCCAACACAATCCCCCAGCAGGCAAGTTGACAATTTGATAAATGAAATGACAAAACATTTCAACGCCCAGCCACACATTTCATCAGAGGTCCAACCAGTCCCCAAGGAAATGCGAGAATGTCAGTGGTATAAGGAAATTACTGCTGGCAGACCGTCATAAAAGAGACAGAGAGAGAGAGAGAGAGAGAGGGAGGGAGGAAAATCCATCTTCTTTTCAGAGTTCAATCAGAGAAAAATCTTCGCACTGGTCGGAGAGCCCCGAGTGGCAGAGTGAGTGCGGCGTGTGAGTCCCAAAGCGATTAAGAGCTCGAAACCGAAGACCCTCTCAATTGGGATCTCGTTCAGTTGATGGCCAATCGTACAGTCGCAGCCCTGGCCCATATTTCATTTCATTCGTCTTCTGGCTGACTTCTTTAGAGGGAAACATCCCTCCGCTCTCAGGAACCCCTCGCATTGCTCCTCCATCATCTCTCTCTCTCTCTTTGGTTCTTCCCAGCACGCAACAAAAGGCCAAACTAAATATGCTCTTTCACTCCATGTGGCCCCACCAGGACAATCTGTGTCCTGCTGTTGCTGCTGTCCCTATTATTGTTCCTCCACACACACATACACAGCAAAAAAAGGGCAAAAATATTAGCTGCCTCTCAATCGTTCAACTAGGCGAAGAGGCGCCTCCCAACGCTCCATAAAAAAAGGGGGTCACTGGTTGGAACAGAAAATGGTTTGTTTATGCAAATTTTCAATGGTTTTTGCTCTTCAAAAAAAAGATAGACGATGGGGCCTTGGGGTTGGAGCCTTTTCTTCTTCGCTTTTAAGCGAATTGCCTGTGAAACGGATTTGGCAATGGAGTTGACAGCCTATTTATGAGATGAGATGAGATGAGATGCAAAAAAGGGGAACAGCCAGGCAGGGCAGAGTATCTCCACGGGCTGAAAGCCAGTAATTGAAATGTACGAGTGTTTCTATGATTCAGTGGAGATTCTTCGAGTGGAAAATCCTTCAGGTAACGAGCAGCAAAATGCGCAGCCAATGAAATATGTATTCACACTGCCTGCCAATAGCACATGCACACACGCCAACACGCATACTCTGGCATGCCGACAATATCAGAAGGCACACAATTTTCATTGCAAATTTCGCAACGAGCTGGGTCTGGCATTTTTGGCTACATATTTGTTTAAAGCGATAATCAAATGCAGAACTCTAGCCTCATTTATCACCTGTACGTACCAGTGTGTGTATATGTGTGTGTGTTAGCCAGTGTTGGGTAATTTTGTATATTTCCGCTTTTACCAGAGTCAGAATCATAGCCAGGCAAAGGCTTGAGGGTTCTTTGTCTATGTCCTGTGTACCTCCTGGCCACCGAAATGGCATTTTGAATAGCCAGCCCCCTTCTTCCCGTTCCCCATCTGCGCATCCTGTCTGGCTGTCTTTTTTTGTTTGTCTGTGTGTGTGCTTTTCGACCAGTTGACCATTAGAATTGCCGGCCACAGGCAGGTTCTGTGTGGGCCATCATCAAAAGCGGATGCCCCTTAACATTTAAATGCCCCCAATGACAGGCTCGCCCTGCGAAACCATTAAATGCAGTTGAATGTTGGTTTTTCGATTGTACTTTTGCGCTACCTCAAATACAGCCGGCAAAGAGCCACTCCAAAAGGTGACTTCTGTGCCACAGTAAATATTATTCGCGTAATATTAATACAATTTTATGATTTTGATGAATGATTAAAGATGAAAATTGTGGCCGACAGTCAAGTGGGGGTTTTATGGCTTCGTAGCTGCGGGTTTTATGTTGAACTTAACGTAAAGTTAGTCCACAGTTTCTTTATAAATCATAAAAATAAACCATAAATTCAAAAGTTTTTGATAGTTGAACGTTTCAGTTTTAATGATTGAATCCAGCAAAAATATTGAGCTATAAAAATTGAGATAGCGTGGAATGGTTATGTCAAGAGAGTTCTTTGGAAATATGTAGCTTTATTATTGCATTTTCTCATAAACTAAAGTAGAAGAGACTTGCCAAGGCTCTGACAGGGTTGTGCTCAAAGTGCAGGAAGATCTTATACCTTAAATATGCAATAATTCATTAAACGAACACTTTACATACACCCGTTGCCATAGATGCCTTTTCGTTTCTACAGAATTAAATTTGTAATTGAATTCAAATAACTTTATACTATTAAAAGTTAGCACAAATACGCCAGACAGCTTAAATATTGCCATTTAAACTTTCCACACTTGGTTCTTGGCTCTTACATATACAATTTAAATCTACATAAACTTGTGTGTGCGAGTTGTATCCCCTGCATGATGCTTGACTAATTGCCCCAGACGCAACGAAACGATTCGATTTGCTTAAAAAGTTGCAAGTCTTAGGCGAAAGTTTTGCTCGGCAGACACATTCACACATTCCTTCATGTTTGTTCGGCAACTAACTTTAAGGCTGTGCCAGCCTCTGTTCCTGCCGCTGATCCTGCTGCTGGGAGGCAGCTTTGCTGCGCCCCAGAATGGACGTACGTTAGCCTGTTATTAAATTCTGATACCAAATTCATGTCCAGGAGTTTCATACCGTAGCCTGCGGAGAGAACGAGGTGAGGACCTGCCTGCTCTGCAATGAGCCCAGCTGTACAGTGCCCAACTACCTTGATCCGCACTGTAAACACATTAGTGTGTGCCGCCTGGGCTGCGGCTGCAAGTCGGGATATGTGCGGAATGATACCACAAATCGTTGTGTTTCCATCTACGATTGTCACACTTTCCGTTGGTTCAAACACGACTTTCGTCTCGAACGCCTCTTGGCCTCTAGGCCCATACTGTGAAATTGTGAATTTATTTCTAATTTTTCTACCATTTACGATTGCTACAAACCAGTTGCCAACGAAGCATTCACCATGTCAGCCGTCTCTCAGTGTCCACTCTTTTTGTTTCTCTTGATTTTTATTTGCATTTGGAGCTCGTTTGTGCCCAGCCTTTGGGCGCAGATGCAGTCGAAGGGCGTGGAATATGGCGAGTTGAAGAATAAAACCTGTAAGTGCAGATTGCAAATCGAATTTCCATTGTACATTCATTTTATGTGGTTTTCCCCTGTAGTATGCATTGACGATGGCATGGGCCACGAGTTGTGTTACTAGGCTTACAAATTAATTGAAAATTTCTATGTCCTGAATAAGTAATAAATGAAATTGTAGTCGAGTGCTCTTTCTTTGTAGATGTCACAACCAAACTGTGTACACTCCGCTCTACATTTCGCTTGGTTCCATTTCATTTTCATTTTATGACGCACCACGAAATTGTCTCTGGGGAATTCCATGTTTGGTTTTTTTTTTGCAAACGAAAGTTTTGCTGTTGATTTTCGCTGTACTCGAAATTTACGACATTGTCTCTCAAGACTGTGCCCTGACCCCAATCTGTGTATAGCATTTTCTCAGTGGGTCCTTGGGGCTGCCTTCTGTGTCTTTGCTGGTTCGGAGAGTTCATAAAGCATACAATCTTAAATATGTGCTTCCAGACCGCATAAATATTAATTTAGTCACTCTTACTGGCGGCTGTTTTACTTTTGGTTTATTCTCGTAACATTTGTCATTTTGTTTGCTTGCAGTTTGGGCTTATGAATGAAAAATGATTGCTCTCTGGCTTTTATTTTTATTTTCCCTGTTCGCTCTCTCAGGGTTTTTATTGGCAGGTACTCTGCCGCCAAGTGTTTGGTTTACGTTTCAGTTAAATGAGTTCTTTGTGGTTATATTTTTATGTATGCGATCAACTGGCAGCAGGAGGAGGAGTAATTGGCAGGCATAAAACTGTTGAAGTCTAGACAGTTTGTGCCATGAGTTGTGTGGGGTGCTAAAAGCACTCTGGGACAGCTCTATTTTTCCCTCAGCATTACTCACTCCACTGTCCATTAGAGAAGACAATTATTTTAAGCATAATCCAGCAGTCAATGAAATTCACATGGACTCAATGGACAATATCCGTTTATTCCACTAAATTAGTTAATTTTTCCATTAAATTCTATATTCACAGATTCCATTCGATGATTGCTCTCTCTGTCTCGCTCTCTCCCCTTTTTGTTATGTTTAATTCAGTGAATATTTGTGTGCAGGTCCATCAATTATTTGCATATTTTATGAATGTCCATCAAATGGCGATTCCATTCCCTGCTGAATGGGGCATAATGCATGGCCCCAAAAAGCATGCAACACATTTTTGCATTTCCGCTTTAGCAAAATCAAACTTTTAATGCTTCCGGTGGATGCTGTAGAATGTGTGTGCACATGTGTCCCATGTGTTTATACGCGCATAAATTTCTAACGAATTTAGCACAAAATAATGATTATTTTTATTATATTATTACCCAACAATGGCCAGCACGCTGACCATTTTCCGTGAGATTTTCCAAGGGACAGCAGCGGCAACGCCGCGGCAGCATGAAAAGCAATTAAATTGCCGGCAAAGTGTTCCCTCACACACAGACACACATATACACACAAACAGCAAATTGTTATTATTTTTATTGTAATTGTTGCTGCCCATCTGGTCGCCATTTGGGGATGCTCATGCTCGGCGCCGTTTCATTTTAGTTGCAGTGCCGCGCGCTGAAGCACCGAAAATAAAATTAAATTACCCATTAGTGGTGGATTTTCGTCTCATATTCTTTTTGCCACATACACACCAAATTGTATTTAATGCGTGTTTACGTGCACCATATAAATGTATTATGTTTTAATTTATTGTCTGCCTCATTATTCCCTCTGCCGCTGCATCTCTCTCTTTCGCTGTTTCTTTGTGTTGCAAAAAAACCCAATTGAATAAAAAAAAAAAAAAAAGAAAAGTACTCTGCTGTACTGCGCATTTTAAAGCTCCATTTACAGCACTTAAAGTGCCACTAACTGACTTAAGAACAGAACACTAAACAACTTGACAACAATTTATATATCAAAAGCAAATAAATCGAAGTTGTCCTTGGCCTCTGCACCCCCCAGGAGCCCACTAAGGGGATTAAGGTAAAGAGCTTCGGGACAAGGACTCTACAGCTGGCGATACGGGAGTGCCAGCGCACAATTTTTCTTGCAGTTTTCTCTGCTGATAATCGAATTGGTTCGCTCGCTGTTGTGGCTTCGCTCTCTCTCTCTCTCTCTTGGCCGCTTGGCCACAATAAATTCAAAACTTTTGCGCTTGCAGGGCACTCCCTTTGGACCTGTATACCTCTTTGTGGTTTTACACTGTCCGAAAAGGATGAAGTATAAACTTCCGCAGTATGGAATGGATAACCCAGGGGTAAAATATCCTTTCAGTAATTTGGAAACTTAGTTGAGGATCTAAAAAACTTCCAAGGCTGCCAAAATATGTCAAAAACTTGCCTGCTCTTTTCCCTAAGTGTAGCATTTTTTCATCTCTCTCGTTTTTCTGGCCATTTAAATGGCCAACTTTTATGGAAACAAGCTTACACGCATTCCTGCACACCCCACACGAACAAGTTGAGTCCGAAAAGACTTAAAGATAAGAGTAGGGTTGGGGCTGGGATGCATCGGGGCATGAGGCATGCGGCATGCGGCATGGCAACCCCCCTGGTGTCCTTAATTTCTTATGGCCAACAACCATTCCGCCCGCCTGCCAATTGTTTAATGAGCTGAGTTTCTGCCTCTGAGTTTTGTTCCTCTGCTCCTCGTGCTGCTCCTCCTGCTGCTCGGCTCCTCTTGTTGCGTGTTTTGCTCATTTGGTCTTCTGCTAAGCAGCGGAAATTGTCAGATAAGAGAAAATTCTCACAAAGTTGCTCATTTTAATCGAGAAACTTTTGTCTAGTTTGATTGCTCAGAGAACACAACTATAGTAGAATGGGGGTTTGCGCTTCTGTGTGTGGGTTTGTCCTGACTTGCGGACAGCTGAGGTCTTGTTTTATCTTTTTATTGAAGCCTGGTTGTCAGGAAAATTCCTAAATAATGATAACAACAACAAGAGAATATTGGCAGCAGCATTGCCCGCAGCGAAGGCCCATGGCCTGGGGAAACTTATTCTAATTAGAAAGTTATGAGTGGTGGAAGCCTAGGCATTTTTGAATATTTCTACGCCATCAGAAAATGATGACAGCTGCTGGCGGCGCCAGAAACTTGAGGCTCTTAATGAACAAAGACCAGATGTCAGTATGGATTGCCACTAGCTAGCAGCTTTTCTGCTTCTAACTTGTATATTCCCTCTGCCTACCATTTCACCAAGAATGATACAGAAAGGCAGTTGCCTTTCCCTTCAGATCAATCATATTGGTTTATCTTAAGAGAATATTTTTGGTACAGCCCAATCTAAAGGTCTCTATTCAATTATTTTCATTTTTTATTGGGTTACTTTAAATATCCAGAACGTTTTCCGATCAATTCCGATCAGACATTCAGAGGAACACACATATCTAGTTGGATTTTCACCACCAAATTTCCTGTACCTTAAATTGAGTTGCCAGCCGAAAAGTATGCCATGAGATAATTAACTTTCTTATATGGAGATTCACCCATAACCTCTGGCATCTCCATTACTACTTAATCCACCTGGAATTCCTTACTACAACGCCCCATCCACACACACACTCGTGTATCCCTCATATTTATGGCCAGTAAATATTGAAATTCTTCAACTTAATTGTTGTGAGTGCAATGAAAAGGGGATAAAAGCTTGTTCTCGATATTAATAAGCGTTGAGTACGTGCCATAAATAAAAGTGCACATTCCGTTGGTGCAAATAAAGTGAGACACGGTGAGAAACACATCAGCAGCAGCTGCAGCAGCCAGACGGGGAGATGATGCTGAGGGGGGGAAACTGTATACTCGGGCGATAGGTGGGGAATTTTCCCAGTGGCTGGAGGCGTGCCCCCACCTGTGTCGTATGCAAAAATTCGCATTTAATCCCGATGTGCATTTAATTAATGCTGAAAATAAATACTCTCCGCTGCGAGAGATGGGCGTGGCAGAGGCACTTACTCGGACGTGGACACCGCCCTTTTGTGTAATTTTGCAGCCAATAAATTTAATTTAAGTCTCAGCGGCGACAGCGAAAATGAAAAATGAAATTACATTCACACCACTCAGGGATCATTATGATGCCCTTTAGGTCAGTTTATAAGTGAATGGGAAACGGTATAACTGATTGGTTGAAGCATATATTTCAGTGAATGAAGGGTTTCATTACAGGGTATAACAACAGTCGACTAACTACCGCCTACAACCCCACTTTAATGTTTGCTCTTCGCTTTCTCTCTCCCTCGCTCTTCTGTAACCGCAGGTATGCGCCCTATCCAAACGCGCCGTGATACTTCAGTCCTCGGATATACTTGCCTATAATGAGCTCCCACTCCATCAGGCCAATAGCATTTCCAACAACAACAACAACAATGCGAACAGCAACAATAATGGGGCCATGGGTGGCGGCATCACGGCAATGGCCTCGAAGGCATCTGCACCGCAGAACATCATCGCCAATGCCGGACTGAGCTACGAGGATGTGCTCAACGATGATTTCCAGTTTGATATGGATGGTCACGATGTGATGGTCTTTCTGCACATACAGAAAACGGGCGGCACCTCTTTTGGCCGCCATTTGGTCAGGGACTTGGACCTGAAGGTGAGCTTGAAATTCCCCCCATCAGTGATCCTCCATTAACCTTTTTCTTCTGATGCCTCGCAGCGACCCTGCGAGTGTCAGCGACAGAGAAAACGCTGCTATTGCTTCCGTCCGCATCGGAACGAGAACTGGCTCTTCTCGCGCTACTCCACGGGCTGGAAGTGCGGCCTCCATGCCGACTGGACCGAGCTGACCAGCTGCGTGGACGTGGAGCTGGACAAGAACGAGGGCGAGACGGCCAAGCGTCGGTACTTTTACATATCGCTGCTCCGCGAGCCCATCTCCCGCTACATGTCCGAGTACCGCCATGTGCGGCGCGGTGCCACCTGGAAGGGCTCGCGGCACTGGTGCCTGGGGCGACAGGCCTCGGCCAACGAGCTGCCCGCCTGCTACAAGGGCAAGGACTGGCTGGACGTGGATCTCGATCAGTTCGCCGGCTGCGAGTCGAATCTGGCGGCCAATCGGCAGACCCGCATGCTGGCGGATCTGGCACTGGTCGGCTGCTACAACAAATCCTCGATGCCCGCCCACGAGCGGGATCGGGTGATGTTGGCCAGCGCCAAGCGCAATTTGGCTGCCATGGCCTACTTTGGACTGACTGAATATCAAAAGGTTGCACCATTAAAGACAAAACCAAATTGAATTTATTATTGAATATTATTCTCGTCTCTTAGATGTCCCAATATATATTTGAGGAGACCTTTAACCTGCGCTTTGCCATACCCTTTGAGCAGCATAATACCACCATTTCGGCGACAGCTGTGTCCAATCTGCGAGCGGATCAGAAGCGTCGCATCGAGAAGCTCAATGGCCTGGACATTGAGCTTTACGTCTTTGCCAAGAATTTGCTGTTTCAACGGTAAGTAAAAAGAGAATCTTTCTGTCCTTCCTTCATGTAGTCTGTAGTCGCGGTTACAACACGTTTTTCTGGTCATAAAACCTGAACATCCGTCCGGTTCTTTCTGCGCATCGGCATCTACGCGTTGGGAGCGTCTGGGCCGTAGGTCGATGACTCAGTTCCTTTTGTATCCCATGAGGGTGCCACGAGGGAGAACCCTTTGAGAACGGTGCCCCTGCCTTTGTTTCTTTCACTTTGTGTTGACATTGGTTCAGGCAAAGGTTATTGTGTGGAAAAAATAATTGAATGGATCCCATGGTGGTGCCCATCATTAGATCGCGTTACTTTTTAGCGGTTATGCACGAGCAGGCATGGGAAAATGATGTTCAAGAAGGTGTTGCCATAAAGGGAAAGTCATCATTAGCCCAGAACATCATTTATATTACTTTTGGGTCTTTCGATAGAGGATCATATTATTGTGGAACTGTTTTGTGTTTCAGCCATTGACAAAAAGGGTCTAGAGATAGTGAATATGAAGTCTGAAGTTCCAGAACTTTAATTTCAAATTATTTGCAAATCTAGCGAAAGATCTCCCCCAAAAACAGTTCCGCATTAGCAAAGTCTTTCAAAATCCCCTTAGGACGCCTTACTTCCTTACTTCCTTATGTCCATTATCTTTCTGTTGTCTGCTGCACACACAGCTGTGTCTGACCCACCCAGAATTCTATGCTTCCTTGATTTAGAACCCTAGAATTAGCACCTTTCAGTTGCTAGAATATTCCCAACCTTACCATTGTTAAGCAATTGAGTAGCAACCAGCTGAGCAGTTGCCAGTTGTGACATTTTGCCTGTAGTTGCCGAGATAATGGAAGGAGACACGCTGCCTGGCTACCACAGGATCAGCAGGATACCCAGATCACATACCCAGATGGGATATAGACCCTCTCGATTGCTTAACTCCCTCGCGCGATCAAGCCAAATCAATTTGCCTTAGAAGCTCTCTCTCTCTCTCTCTCTGCCTGAGGCATTTTCCACGCAATTCAATTCAATTAAATTCAATGCGCAGGAGCGAAGGACCCGCCCATTTCCCTCGTCACATTTACACATTTTCCTTTCTAATTATGCGGGCTTCGGATTTCGTATCAAATTAACAAATTTATGCTGGCTGCCAGCTGGAGTTCTCGCGTTGCGTTGGAGCTAACGGACATTTTTCCAAGCTATCAAGCGATATGCCATTGCTCGTACTCCTGCAGGATCAGTCACATTTGGGAGAAGGACAGACAGATGTGACTGTCAGACAGCGGCAGACACATTTCCCATATATAAAAACACTCCTTCTGGAGGAAGAGTAAGGGAATGCGGAACCCCTGAACTCTCTCTCTATCTGCTATCTCTGCCGCTGCCTTATACATGTATGTATTTACCCCCACCCGTAGCGCCTATGAACCCTCCTCGCCTTGTCTTTGGACTACAATTGCAACATTTGCGCGCGCTAAAAGTAAAAACTACTCGTACCATTTTCTATAGTTCACAAACACGATGCCGACGTCTTGACAAACACATAGATAAGGACAACGACTGCGGCGTCTAAGGATAAGGAATTGTGGCACGAACCACCACCAAAATAAGCAGAGCGTAATAAATCAATGGGGAGAACAACAACGAATACGAAATGCTCTAGAAATTGCGCTTTGAGCATTAAGGGAAAAGTGAATTGTGCGAATTTTATGCTTAAAGAATAGTGCAAAAAGTTGTGGCTATATTTTAGCATTTTGTATTCGTTGTATAAGAGAGATACAATCACCATGAAGCGTAAAGGAAGTGGAACGTTTAACAATGAAAATAGACTAAAGAAAGACTCGTTGTATGATCTATCTGTAATATAAGTCACTCAGTCTCATACTTCTATCCAATGATTTTTGATTTTCCGTTACATTTGTACCAGGAAATCTAGAATCTTCCATACTTCCAGAACAAACATAAATGTTCTTACGAAAGTCATTCATCTACCATTCGCTATTTTCGCTATTTTCTATATACCTAAGATATAAATTGGTTCTGTGAAATCAGTACTGAATATTATTGGTACCTTAAGTATCAATTAAAAGGAGTGCGATAATTGTGTTCACAGAATAATCATACACCAACTGTTATTTCCACAAGCCACCAAACTTCTTAAGAAATACAGAAATACCCCACCTGGCTTAGGGTATAGGCAGAACAACCCGCAAAGGTGAGACACAGCGACAAATACGAGCAGCAGTACCAGCAACAACAACAACAACAACAATGAAGGATCACTTCCACACAACGACCCTTTGCCCGTTCCGATCGCGAGGGTTGTTCTGCGCCTTTTGTGTAGCGGCCATATAGCCCGCAAAACCTCTGTGCACTTCTCTTCCTCTCCACTGCGCTGCTCTCTCTCTGTGCGTTTCTTTCCCTCTGCATTGCACCGTTCGTTTTGGCGTCTGCCTGTGCGCTGGCGCAGCGACAGAGAATTTAGTTAGGTTTTGACAGCGGAACGCGTAGGTACAGAAGAGAGCAACGGGTAGCAACGGGAAATTACGGGATATTATTGCAGTAGTGTAGAGACCACAGACCACGAATTACAGAACACAGATAAATAGTACAAAATTAAAACGGACAGATTTGTTAAACAGTTTACCCAAAAGAGATAAAAGAAAGAAACATAAATTAAAAGTTAAAGTTGTGTTTACGTTTTATTATTGAAGTTTTTGTTATTGCTAAAAGTTAAACGAAAGTTGTTTATGAGACGTTAAACCGTAAAAGAAACTCGCGCAAATCCAAAGAGCCAGCAAAGCCAACAAAAACAAAGTTTAAGCTTCAAACAAAAGACAGACAACAACAGCAGCCAGAATGTCCTTCTCCAAGGCCAAGTTGAAGCGTTTCAATGATGTTGATGTGGCGCTGTGTGCCTCGCCAGCTGCCTCCAACAGCTCTGCCGGTTCCACGGGCAGTGCCACGCCCACAACAGCTGCTGCTGCAGCCGCTGCTGCCGCCACAGTTGCCGCCAACCCGGCACCCGTGCAGCCCGAGCGCAAGGAGCAAATCGAAAAGTTCTTCAAGGATGCCGTGCGCTTTGCCTCCAGCTCGAAGGAGGCCAAGGAATTTGCCATACCCAAGGAGGACAAAAAGTCCAAGGGTCTGCGTCTATTCAGGACCCCATCGTTGCCGCAGCGTCTGCGTTTCCGTCCGGCGCCCACCCCCACGGAGGCGTCTACCAGCGGCGCTTCGACAGCGGCCTCCACGCCCCTGCACTCGGCCACCACAACGCCCGTGAAGGAGGCGAAGTCCGCCAATCGTTTGAAGGGCAAGGAGGCACTGCAGCAGGAGATTCGTCACAAGAACGAGCTGATCGAGAGCCAGTTGAGCCAGTTGGATGTGCTGCGCCGTCATGTGGAGCAGCTGAAGGAGGCGGAAGTGAAGCTGAGGGAGGAGCACGAGCAGGCGGTGGCCAAGACGGAGCAGCTGATCGAGGCCTTGACCAGCGAGAACCACTCGTACAAGGAGCGCAACGAGCAACTGAGCGTGGAGCACTCCCAGCTGATGGATCGCCTGTCCGCCATGGAGCTGACCTTGCACCAGCAGCGGGAGGAGCACGAGCGCCACGTGGACACACTGATCGCCGAGAGCGAGGCCCTTCGGCTGGCCAACGAGCAGCTGCAGCTGTCCAGCGAGCAGCAGATGGCCGAGCAGAATCAATTGAATGTCCAGCTGAGTGCCCTGCAGGCGGATGTGGCCCTGGCCAAGGAGCGTTGCAGCGAGGAGCAGCAGAAGACCGCACTCAACATCGAGTTGATTGAGAATCTGCAGAAGAACAATGCCTCGCTGCTGGCCGACGTCACTCTGCTGAAGGAGCAGATCGAGCAGGATGCCTTGTCGTACGCCCAGGAGGCCAAGAGCAGCCACGCCGAGCAGGAGTGCCTACGCGTGGAGCGCAACACGCTCAAGAACGATCTGGCCAACAAGTGCACGCTGATCCGCTCGCTGCAGGACGAGCTGCTGGACAAGAACTGCGAGATCGATGCCCACTGCGACACCATTCGGCAGCTGTGCCGCGAGCAGGCGCGCCAAACGGAGCAACAGCAGGCGGTGGCCAAGGTGCAGCAGCAGGTGGAGAACGACATGGAGAACGCCGTGGAGCGTGAGAAGAGCTACTGGCGAGCGGAGTTGGACAAGCGCCAGAAGCTGGCCGAGAACGAGCTCATCAAGATCGAGCTGGAGAAGCAGGATGTGATGGTGCTGCTGGAGACCACCAACGACATGCTGCGGCAGCGCGACGAGAAGCTGCAGAAGTGCGAGGAGCAGCTGCGCAACGGCATCGACTACTACATCCAGCTGAGCGATGCACTGCAGCAGCAGTTGGTGCAGCTGAAGCAGGACATGGCCAAGACCATCACCGAGAAGTACAACTACCAGCTGACGCTCACCAACACCCGGTCCACGGTGAACATTCTGATGGAGCGCTTGAAGAAGTCCGACGCCGATGTGGAGCAATTCAAGGCGGAGCTGGAGTCCGTGCAGCTGGCCAAGGGCGCCCTCGAGCAGAGCTACCTGGGACTGCAAGCCGATGCGGAGCAGCTGCGCCAGCAATTGACCGAATCGCAGGAGGCGTTGAATGCGCTGCGCTCCTCTTCGCAGACGCTGCAGAGCGAGGTATCGTTGAAGGAGTCGATGCTCCATGAGCTGCTTGCCGGCGAGGCGGAGACCCTGGCCAAATTCAATAAGATTGCTAACTCGTTCCAGGAGCGTATCGACGGTGACGCTCAGATGGCCCACTACTACGAGCTGCAGCGCAAGGACGAGACCCGCGAGGCCTACATGGTGGACATGAAGAAGGCTCTGGACGAGTTCGCCACCGTGCTGCAGTTTGCCCAGCTGGAGCTCGACAACAAGGAGCAGATGCTGGTCAAGGTGCGCGAGGAATGTGAGCAGCTGAAGCTCGAGAATATTGCCCTCAAGTCCAAGCAGCCGGCATCCGTATCCATGCACACGACACCCAGCAAGGCCAACAAGCCGAACACCACCGATCTGGAGAAGATCGAGGATCTGCTCATCGACTCGGAGCTGCGCGCAGAGTGCGACAAGATCACCTCGTGGCTGCTCAACTCCTCCGAGAAGTGTGTGCGCCAGGACAGCAGCAACGAGATCAGCGAGCTGCTCTCCTGCAAGTCCTCGCCACGCCCACAGCGCACGCCCAAGGTTGCCACGCCGCACAGTCCGCGCACCCCACGCACACCACGCACTCCCCGCTCTGCGGCGGGCACCCCCAAGAAGACAGTGCTCTTCCCCGGCAAGGAGAACGTGCCCAGTCCGCCCCAGAAGCAGGTGCTCAAGGCACGAAATGTTTAGGCTACTCCCCAACCCACCCTCATCCACTTCTCTATCCTTATATCCTATATACGAGTACTATTTCTATTATAAATTATACTTTAGCTAAGATCTGATTCAAAATACATAAATTCTACACAAACAAAGTTGCATACAACACAAGAACGAGTTCTCCTTTTTCCGTTCTTTGATTTTGCTGTGTGCTGGCATTTTCCCAGGCCGGAAGTACATAGTAGGATGGGTTGGGGGGGGATGAAGATGAACCACCACCCGAATCGACCGGTTGGATAACCATCTTGCGACGCTGATTGCGCACACGTGAGCCTTGTGCGCAGTTCACTCGATGGGAACCCCCCTCGAAAGGCACTTAGCTTCTCAGGCGGAACGAGGAAACGACGCACCAAAATGTGCAGCTGCGCCTGCGCCCCATTCTCATCCTCAAGGGTGGATTCGTTAGGCCGAACGTCTTGGGCACAGAACCGAGAAAATACCCATGCACCACCACCACCACCACCACCATCCCATCCAACAGTCGGCTGCAAGCTTGGGTTGGGTTTTGGGCTGAAAAAGTGTTTCATTAACTGTGACTTGGGCCTGTTGACTGACGGGGTTTTTCCTCGTTTTTTGTTCCTTCCCTCAAAATCTTTTGGTGCCTGCCAGAAAGAACCTTTTGTCTTGGGCCGGAACAATGCCGCTCGCTGCTTATGACCTTTGACATTTTTCTGCACTCACAATGCGCCCGGGGCAAGGCAAACGCTACGCCAAGAGTGTATTCCTGTGTGTGTGTTGAAGTCTTGCCCAAGTCTTGGATTTATTTATTGTGTGTACATACTCGTACTCGTACAGCTGTACTTCAGGCAGCTGCATCCACAATTGACGGGGTTTTTACGACAGGGCAGGGTGCATACATCGCACATAAGAAAACATTCTATTGCGCACAAGTAAATTGAGCAGCTTTTGTAGGAAGAGCGTGCAACAAAGGTTGAGAGGAGGGTAGGGTCCGGGTCCCATCCCAGTGGAAGGAAGAAAATCCTAGCCCTGCGACAAAGACAAGTTGGGAAATGCGTAGATTGCGGAAAAAAGTAGATTAAGGAATGAAAAACTGTACCCTCGTTACCTGAGTGAATATTAATTATTTGTTTGCCTATTTCTCTTTACAGTTTTGAACATCTGAAGGCAAAGGACACCAACTTCGAGCAGCGGTATGCTAATCTGGGGAACATCTACTTCAAGCAGGGCATCACGGAATTCAATTGGGACAGCAACGTGGATGATGCGCTCAGCACGGATCATTGAACTCGAAACCAAATATTAATGTTTAGCAACTAGCATATAGTCAGACACCAACTCAGCAAAACATATTAAATATAAATATAGGTAGCTGGAGTGGATGGCTGAAGCATAAACACAACCGAAGGACTTTACACTAGCGTCTAAGGATTAATGTTAATGGAGCAGACAAAAAACACGCTAATCGTTTTGGCTTGTCTCGCCTACAAATATTACTAAGAGCCCCTACAAATAGTAAAGCAAAATCTCTGTGCGCGTATTATAAATTTAAACCTAAGCTACACTCAGAAATCTATGACCTAACCGTACATATTCCTTGCTGATAAGTCGCGCACACATCACACCACAATAAAACCATCAGACGAATTGTAAATACTTTTGCATAATGCATAATACATGATATAATATAAAACATATTTTATAAATATAAAATCGAGTTCTAAAACCAGCTGTTGTGAGCCAGTGTGGGAAGGAAGGAAGGCAAAAACTCGAATAGAATGTACACTGTCACAGCGCATCGACTACACGCCATAAACTAGATTAATGAATTAGTTTTAGCATAGTTCTTTTTGTTGTATTGTTAAAGCCAAGTCTCTGCAAAGCCAAATCCACACTTAGTCTAAGTACGTAGTGCTTGGGAAATGTTTTCGATCCAACAACGCATTTATTTTATTTAACCGCTTAGGCAACCACCTCCCCCTGTACATACCGCAGAATGCCATTTAAGAAAGGATTCTAAATAAAAACCAAATTCAATTTTAACACGCGTAGAGAGTAGCGCACGTAGCTGCTAATTCATTTTTACCAACTACGATTATTGTTTTGGCCCAACAATTGGAGAGCAAAGTGAGTTTGTTAGCTGACATAATTGTTTCAGACAATAATTGATTGGAGATCGATACCAAACGAAAAGCGATTAAAGCGATGAATGCAACATTTGAATAAACAAAGCCAACGAAAAACATATACAACAAAGCAAATTGCCTAAATCAAAACAAAACAAAACAAAACAAACAAAATAAAACACAACTTAACCCCCGAAAACCAAATGTAAAATATATTTCAACTATTGATTAATTATGATACAAAACACTGAAGTTGTCGTTTTATATAGCAACCAAGAAGAGCAAATACATGACATTGAATAGGTAAAGCAAGATTCAGACACATTTTCTTTTGCATTTTCACGATTATGTGGCGACGACGAGTGGAGTGACATTTGTAGTGAGAGAGAACGAACCACACAATCATCATAATAACATCACACACACATACATAAATACAAACATACAGATCAAATTGAATAAAACAAATGAATCAATAAAACATACAACAGCCGTATCTATTTATTCATGAGCGACGAAATTATGTATAAACCAAAGGATATGGAATATTAATATCCCATTAAACCCCATTGCAAGGAGGAGTGGCAAGTGGGCTGGCACAGTTATTGCGAAAAAAGTTGCACCTAAAATATGGTGTGAAAACCTAACTGTTGAGCCAAAGTTTTAAAAGATCTTTTAACATTTTACGAACACTAGGGGCGCCACTGTATAATGAGTCGTAACTCCGTCCACGCAGGCGGAAGAATCTTCCGAATCCTTCCATTAAAATATATAATTTTAAAACGTTATTTTGCAATAGGTAATATTTTTCATGAGTTTCTCCGCTATGTGTCGACCGCACATCGTTATTTTTTGTGATTGTAAAAATATACTTTATTTCTTAATATCAAAACCGCAATGGGAGACCTTCCGGACCAGCACAGAAGTCTGTGAGCTTTTATAAACTTCAAAAGCTCATCTTCGCGTGAGGTGTGAATCTTGTCATATTAATTAAAGCTTCATCAAATAAATGGGCTAAATGATCAATGGAAAATTTGTTTCTTGCCCAATTTTAAGGAGATTGAATAATTTGGATAGCTCTTTCCCATTTTGCATGCAGCACACGTCATTGGTGGTATAAATAAAAAGAAAACAATGCTAATAATAAGTCGTCACTCAGACTCGGCACAAAATCTCCGACTAATTTGCACCAATTTGCGGAGACAACTAAACAGTAGAACAAACATCGTTTTCCACCCAGTCAGTCAGCCATCAAAAAATCCGATCGATGAAAAATTAGCAAAGTCAGTCCGAGTCCGTTCGCCGAGGTGTCAGCGCGGCCTGATCATGCCGGAATCTGAATCGGAATCGGGTGGTAGTCCAAATCGACGCAAGTCATCCGTTGCCGTGGACGTTGTGGAGCAGATCCATGGGAGTTTTGGGCGCTGGCAGTTGCGGACAATTCTGCTGATATTTCTCTGCAAGATTCCCAGTGCCTGGTTCATGGCCTGCATCATCTACACAGCGCCGTATCCCTGGAAAGGAGAGCTTGTGTGTCGTCCGTCAGACTGGAATGCCAGCGAACCGCTGCCACAGGAGAGCGCCGACCGTCGCATCAACAATCTGTGGCAGGAGGAGCGCAGCACAGATCGACTGTTCAATGTGGATGTGTGCAATGCCTATGCCCAGACCCTGGCCCGTGGTTTTGTGAGTCGCCATGGACAGGAGTGGAATGCCACTGCCCCGAAAGACGATTCAACGTCATCTCTGCCCTGTGAGCAAGTGGAGCACACGACGGCCTACAAGTCGCTTATCACGGAATTTGATTTGATTTGTTCGCGACGCGTTTTGGTGGCTGTGACGCAATCCTTTCATGCTCTGGGTGCGCTGATTGGTGGACTAATGGCCTACACGGCTCTCAAACGGTTTGTACGCTGGAAACTACTGCAATGAAATCGATATTAATGGTTGAATTTTCTGCTCAGCATCAGTCCGCGTCGCCTCATGCTGCTGGGCATGCTGGGACAGATCTTCTGTGGCAATCTCACAGGTCTGGTGGACACCTACCAGTTGCACATTTACTTTCGCTGTCTCACGTCCATCTTCTGCGCCCTCATGTACACCTCGGGGCAGTTCATATGTAAGTGGAGAGCAACCCAAATCAAAAGACCCAAGACACGAACTCACTTTCATCTCTCGCTTCAGTGAACGACATTACCTCGGGACAGGCGCGCATCATAGTCATCACATTGTCGGAGCTCTTCTGGTCGATTGGACTGGTGCTGCTGCCCGGCATTTCCATATACTTCGATGACTGGAGCTACCTGTACGTGGCCATATCCTCCTCCCTCATCGTGCTGGTCTGGCTGCACCGCTGGATTGCCGATGCTCCGCGCTGGCTGTTGCGACATCAGCGCGTTGAGGCGGCACTGCGACAGCTCCTGGAGTCTGCCACCTACAACAATCGCAAGGTGCCGCTCACGCTGGATGTTCAGCTGACGGCATATGCCAAGGATCTCGAACTGGCGGCCGAACAGAAGCGCAGCTACTGTCGCATCTGGGATGGGGAGACGAAGCGCAGTCAATTGATTTACATTCACTGGATCTGGGGCTGTGCCATGGTGCTGTACAACATCACCCTGCTGATGATACGTAACCTGGGAGCGGCTCAAGTTCATGTGAACACTGCGGCCTTGGGATTCGCCGAAATGGTTGGCGTCTTTGTGGGCCTCTACATGATTCTCTATACGCGTCGCCATTGGCGCTGGGCCGGGAATCTAATGATTGTCGCAAGCCTAAGCACCTATCTGGTCTGGCTGCTGCCTGAAACTGGTAAGAAATCTGAAATAATTTGAATACTCTTACCTTAAACTCTCTCCTTTTCCGTAACTAGAACGAAACTCACGACGCGTGGGACTGGAGCTCATCTTCTGGCTGATTTTGAAGCTGGCCAACTCGGCTTCTATAGCCGTACTGACCACCTGCACGGGTGAAATGGTTTCCAGTGAGAACCGAGTCTTGCTGATGCTCTCGGTGGTGACTTTTAGTCGCCTGTGCCTGGTGTTTTGCCCCTTTCTGAGCGTCTTGACTGTGATACATCCGTTGGTGCCCATCACCATCATTGCCACCGTTGGCTGGATCTATGGCCTGGCCCTGCGACGCCTCAACCGTTACTACTGGAACACGGAACAGCCCCACATCAGCCAGGTGCCCACGCCCAACACCTACCGCCGTCACTCGCAGATGATTCTGCGTCGCTGCAGCTCCGCCAGCACCGAAGTCAGCGGCTACAGCAACGAACTGTTGAGCAACTTTGAGCGGAATATGGCTGTGAGCATAGCCGATATCTGGCACATCAATTTCTATCCCATCAATGAGTGTGACAGCCTGGCGGAGATGGAACTAGAGAAGAGATCCGAAGAGGTGGGCACAACTGAGGCTGCCAAATCGCGCAGTTTGGAAACCATTTGAAGGGATTTTGCGGTGCCTAAAAGTAGGCTTTGATTAAAGATACATTTTAATGTGAGTTGGAAGTGATGCACAATAAGTTATGGTCTACCTATACTAGAAATTACCTTAATGCAAGTCCTTCCCTAGGAAAGTAGCTGATTTCTATGCTTTAAATTATTTTGTTGCAATAAAAATTATAGTAGGAATTTAATGACATCTGGAGCACATCCTTTTCCATATGTTTGGCAAATAAAATCGTTGGATTTCGCCACAAAAATCGAAGCTTGCCTGAAGGTAAGCCCAACCGGTATTAATATCAATCAAAATCCGAGCATTTGGCGTCACCAACTGTTAATTAAATTATGAATCTTTCGTTTTTTTCGATACCAAAAAGTGATGAACTCAATTAGCAATCGACGTGATACGCGTTATAACAAATTAAACTAATTTAAAAAACAATTATGATAATTAAATGATGCACATCCTGTAGCTAATAATTCAGAGAAACTCTGATAAGATCCACTGAGAGTATTGAAAACGCATTAATCAGATTAATTGCTGCACAAAATTAATGTAGGTCAATCGCAACTAAATACAGAACCCAACAATCGATGTGTCATTGCAGAAAAATGAAAAAATAAAACAGCAAAGCAGACAATAAAGATTAAAATAGAAATCCGCGCGAGAGAGGGCAGAACAAGTTGGCTTGGATAGCACTTGTACCCACCGGCAAACAAGCTGATAACGTAAAGTAAAATAATTATTACGGCCCCTAAGCCATAACCCCTTTAATGGAGCAGAGCCCCCTCTTACGTTGTCGCGCCAAGATAATGCACACTTGATTGCTAAACTCAAACAGAAACCAATATCATAAAGAGCATTGAGAGAGGACACTTTATCGATTAAACAGTCTGCTGTACAATAAAATTAAATATTAAATGGGCAAACAAGTTGCGGAAGTGACATGTAACCCTTGACCACAATTGTCTCGCCTTTATAAAAACAGAATACATTTCCTCTTGTAGAACTACAAAAGCCCTGAGCTGTAAGGATAGTCAACTAGACCACAAAAACTCGATAGAAATTTCGAAAAAACAAAAAAAAATATCGAACTCTGTTAATAGGTTTTTATTATTTAAGCAAATTCATTTAGAAAATTAACGCTCGAGTCTCTCTGTCTGCTAGTGTGTGGGCCCCACAATCGGGACTGTCTCTGCGGCCCCTATGGTGGCGATACTGTCGTCAGTTGCCATTTGATTCTCAACCGATTGAGACGCGTTCGCTCCCCAGGAGAAAAACGGCGGCGCGACGTGCAAATTGGAAAGCTGCCTTATAGACCCAACATCTACACGCACGCACACAATATTTATTGTTCGCTTAATTAATTTATATTAATTTGTATGCAATCAAATAATTCAACAGACAAAAGTGTATCGTTCACTCTCATAGAAGGAACAACGTTTGAATGTTTGTGGTGTTTGGCAAATTGTTTTTTGATCGCTGATATCAAGAGTTTGCCATAGTTCCCGTTGATAAAGGTCAGTAACAGGACAGGCACTTTCGAGTATGTAGCAAAAATATTTAAAAGAAAACGCAACGTAGTTCCATAGTTAATTGGAGTGCATTCCATTAAAATGAATGAATATTTTGGTTATTTATTACCGTGTCAAAATCTTGAGCACTCTATCAGCTATTACGCCTTCCTGGTACATGTTGTAGTTCAGTTGTTCGCGCTGTGGGCAATTATTAATTTGCATTTGGATTCTAAACAAGTCATTCAACTAATTGCACGACCTGCCTTCGCCTTCGTGTCCATTGCATGGAACGAAAACTAACCACTATCGGATCAAATAGGAAATTCAAATATTCAAGTCCAGCGAGACCAGATTCCAGACCAGTTTCCAATAATTAGCACTACCTGGAAAATATGAACCTAAAATATTTGCACAACCAATAGCCGGACAAACAGATGTGCCGCCTGGCCGCTGGTCTGGAGGTGGGGCAGCTTCCATACCAGACAATACCAAATTAGCGCCTACGGAATCGAAGCATAAAGAGTGCGGTCAATAAAGTTGATCAAACAGAGAGTTGGCAAGCGAAGATCTAGCCAATTAACAGATCAATCGTATGACTGCAAATCTTCGCAATGTTTGTGCACTGCAAATAAACAGATAATGCAGTGGAACAATACTCATTATCTGCCTTTAATCAACCGATGTCGATACAACTTAATGTTTGAGGTGCGTGATTTACGATACGATATCAAATCAGTGCAAGGAGACAACAAGAACATTCGTACATACATATGTATGTATGTATGTACATGTACAAATGTACATATGCTTGTTTGTAGGGGGAGAAGAAATTAAAGCAGGTAGCAGAAGCAAGGGCAAAAGTCCAAGAGAACAGAGAGAGACAACATTGCAAAAGCTTACGACATGCCCGTTCATGTTGCTCTCTTATCTTCTATGAGCATCAAATGCGAGAGAGCGCATGCACAGCAGCATAACTGTTTCTCTGGTCAGCTGAAATGCAAGCAAGCAGCAAGCAAAGTCGAGAGAGTGCAGCCGACAGCATAACTGTTATTTGTACCTTCTTTCTTGTACCCTCTCAGAGAGTATGACAGGTCAGGTTATTCTTTGTGGCGTGTGACTTCATTGCTTAATGTGCACAATTAGCATGTCTTATTTTAAAATGTCTGCTAACTAATGCACTAAAATTTGATCCCAATCGGATGAACATTAAACCAAAGCACACGTCTCATTTATGGGTTCACCGCCTTTGGCAGGCTGTTAAGAGGCAGAAGGGTATTTCAACTTCGTCATGCTCTAAATATTTTCCTTGCCAGACTATAATAAACATTCGCAAAGTAACTTCAGTGGATCGTGAACATGTTAACCGCAAATATGAGAAAAGCCCCAAAGTAGATCACTAAAATTTGTTTGAAACTTCCATCCATCCTTGTAATAATGAAAATCAATCAAATAAACAGTAACCGCAGCACAGGCATTTCAACAATTCCGCGTGATATTCAATGCTCTTCTTGAAGTCAAGTGATTTCAGCTGTAAACCGCTTTCAATTTATATCAATTGATTGGGCCAGAGGGGAAATACTACAAGGAGAGAGGCAATATTGCAATATCCGAGCAGAAGAATAAATAAACAGCTGAGAAATATGCGAGGCAAAGCAGCTAACAAATGTTTTGCAACTCATTTTCCACAGAATGTCCCACTAGCGAGGAGGATCCACTGCAGCAATGGTTAATCTACCGGCCATACGAGCCGGACGTCCCACTACGCCCAGTCCGCAGTTGTCCCAGCGCCAAGTCTCGCACGCCCATTCGAATGAGATTGAAAGTGAATCTGCCAAGAGAATGAGGGCAGTCACACTCCCAGCTCCGACAGCAGCACCCCCAGGCAGCGATGTCATTGGCGATGTGGTGGGGGACTTCGGCATCTGGCAGCTGAGAACGATCCTCATCATATTTCTGTGCAAGATTCCTGCCGCCTGGTTCATGGCCTGCATCATATTCACCGGCCCCGAGCTGTATCCCGGCTCGGAGTTCACCTGTGACACCAGCTACCTGGAGGGCAGCAGTGGCAGCAGCTCCAACTACAGCATCTCGGACAATCAGTGCTATGTGATGGATGAGGCCACGGGCAGTACGACGGAATGCGAACAGTTCTCCTACGTGTCCAGCTTTGACTCCCTGATCATGCAGTTCAATCTGGTCTGCCTGCGAGACATCTTTGTGGCATGGACTCAGTACTGGCATCTGTTTGGTGTGCTCGTGGGCGGCGTGCTTGGCACAAAGATGATGCTGGGCATTAGTCCAAGGAGCACCTACTGCGTGGGCGCTGTGGCACAGATTGTGTGCGGCGTCGTTACGGGGTATGCCCGAGACTTCAGTCTGCACTGCGCCTTTCGATGTCTTTCGGCTGTCTGCTGTGCCATCATGTTCACCGCTGGACAGGCTATATGTAAGTCCATCGAATACTCCGGAAATTCCTATCTAAAATTCGTGTCCCACTAGTTGCGGATATCACTGCTGGAATGCATCGCATTGGTGCCATCATCTTGTACGACACCTTCTGGTCCGTGGGTGTGATCCTGTTGCCTGGCCTCTCCTCATTCTTCAACAGTTGGTCCCTGATCTATGTGGGCATTACCTTCCCCACCATCATGCTGATTGTCTTGCTCTACTGGACTCCCGATTCACCCCGCTGGCTGCTCAAACATGCCGTAGATCGTTTCTCCATCGACAATGTGGAGCAGATTGTGCGAGAGGGTGCCGCCATCAACGATCGCACCTTCAAAATCCCACCCGACTTTCGGCAGCAGTTGGACCAACTCAGCCAGCGACTCAAGGCCCAACCACCGCCTGCTCCCTGGAAGGAGTTGTGGGTGGGAAAGCGGGCCAAGACCCACATGATTGCCGCTCATCTGGCGTTGGCTTTCTTTGTGATCAACTTTATGGGCATGCTGCTGAACATACGATCCTTTGGCAGGGATTATCTCGTGCCGAATACCATTGCAATGGGTAAGGGGGAGGTTCAGCTATTACTTTGATCCAATATTAATAATCTTCCAACTGACAGGATTCTCTGAGATTATTGGCTGCTTCTTGGCCTTACATTTCACGCTCAAGCACAACAAATGGAAGTGGCAATGTGCTGGAGTGTTCAATATACTTGCCGGCATCCTAGGCTGTCTGGGCTGGATCTTTACCAATGCAGATCAGAGTAAATATGAACAGAATCCCCCTTCTAGATTGAAATCTAACACTTTTGTCCTTCCCTAGTGGATGCTGATCTCAAAGTCAGTTTATGGATGATCATTGCCACCATACCCAAGGCGGCAGTCTCCTGTGCCCAGTCCATGATTCTTGCCTGCATGAACGAACTGATGCCGGCCAATAAGAAACAACTCTTTGTGTTTTCCGTCGTCACCTGGGCACGCGTGTGGCTGCTGTCGGCCCCGTTCTTCAATGTACTCAAGAAAATCGATACGGCCATGTCGCTGACCTCGTACTGTGTGTTCAGCATTCTGGGTGGGATCTGCACCAGTCTGATACTCACGCCCCGGACAAGTGTGGCCCCTGTTGTGCCGCCTCAGGCAGTGGAGCAGTGCGACAAGAAGGAGCAGTCGCCCTTGAATGCACCCGTTTGGACCATCGAGTCGGATGTGAACAACACACGATTGTAGCATGGAATTGGAGATACTTTTATGATGGAAAACCTCTGTATAGGATAGCTTTTGTGTCGTATTACTCAGCTAATGAAACAAACATTCTTCTGTGATTAGGTTAAGTGAATTGTTATTCTAGATATTCTTTGAGTTATTGCAAACATAAAACTCTTAAATTACACACTTATTTCTGACTAAAATATGACGTAGATAAGCAACATGTAAAAGCACAAATGAAGAAATATCCAGACCCAATAGACCCTGCAAAACAGCGTAGGAAAAGTATTACTCATAGAACACACACAAGAGGAGAACTCTGCATATATTTGCCTCAGGCACTCACTTTGTTACCATAAGCTTATTGGAGTCCACAGTAAAGTTTTCCCGATGCAAATATTTGTTAATGCCAATCATGTGACGCCGCACGTATTCATCGTAGTCGAGATCTTCCAGGTTCCAGTAGAGCATGGGAAAAGTGCCGTTCTCAATCTGTTCTTTGAAGTAATAGCGACTTTTGTTCTTGAAGATCCATTCATTCAGCGAAAAGAAGCTGCCTGAAAGCGAAATCAAATTATAGTTGGATTTTCTGGATATATTCTTTGAGAATTCACCTGCCAGACAGGCCTGTCGAAACTTCCTGGCTATGGGCGTGACCATTCGCTTCTTCTGGGACAGCAGCAGCGTGCGCAGATCCATTAGCAGGGCGGGCACAAAGTGCAGCATCCACACGGCCAGCTCATGTTGGGAGGCACTGCGACGATACTTGAAGTTGGGGAACATAATCATACGCTTGGTGGGATAGATCCTCGACCACTTCATGGTTAGCTCCCCCAAATGCTGCCAAGTGATGGGGTTTGTCACACCCGATGTGGCATTGCAGATGCTTAAACTAAGGGGAAAAGATAAAGAGTGTCAGGAGATCATTCAGAAGATCACTTTCCCGCCACACTTACCTGCCCAACTTTGCCTTGTTAATCATCATAATCATCGCATTGACCACAAAGTCCACTGGTATGATGTCGCATATCATATCCTTGTCGCCCAATATGCTGCTGATGCCGCCCTTGCCAATCTCCATCATGATGCCACTGATGGCCTGTATGTTGTCGATCCAGCCGGGATATGGCTCCCGGTAGGCGGCCGTCACAATCGAGGGTCTCACAATCACAATGGGAATCACATCCTTGTACGCGTTGACAATCTGCTCGGCTATGGACTTGGTGAATGTGTAGGTGTTGACATGCGGGCCCTTGATGTAGTCCGACAGCTGATTGAGATAGTCTTCGGGTATTTTCTTGGTGCAGGTGAGGAACTGACGCCAGTCCACCGGCGGCAGTGTGGGATACACTTCCTCGTCCACATATTTGCGACCCGGATTGCAGTAGGCCGTGGAAACATACAAAAAGCTCTGCGGGGATTCAAGATCAGCAATCAATCAATCAATCAATCGACTCGGGGACTGACTTACCCTCAATTGTGTCATTTCTCTGCAGAGTTCCAGCAAATTGTATGTCGCCTGGGAGTTGACACGCGCTGCCACCTTGAGGCACTCATTGAAGCGCACCTGCAAAGCGAATCACTCATTTCAGATGTGGCAGCCAGCAACTTCCATGTGAAGACTTACCGTTGCCGCACTGTGGAAGATAATGTTCACCTCGCCGCACAACCTGACTCTGTCCGCCTCTGACAAACCTGTTGATGAAAGCACCCACCCCACACCACCTCAGGTAAAGCCAAAGTGGTTTAAGATGATTTTCACTCCAAGGCATACCGAAATTGTCGTCCTCAATGTTGCCAGCGAAATGAAAGATTTTCTTCAGTCGCTCCGGATGTTCGGCTCGCAGTCGCTCGAAGATTCGATTCTGCAGAAACTCCTGGAATCTTTGCTTGACGCTGACACCGCCCTTGGGTCGGATCAGCATGTAGATCCGCTTGATTTGTGGAAAACTCCAGAGCAGCTTCTCCAGCAGCGTCTTGCCCACAAAGCCCGTGGCTCCTGCATCATTCAATTGAGTTATCCATGGAGAGGCAGAGAGATCTGTGTCCCATTTACCTGTTATGAAGATCACTGAATCGTGGTAGATATCCATTGGGTTTTCCACTTTAGTCTTTTCCATGATGCGGCCACTTGGAAGCCACAACTGCAACTGACTGGGGCGACACTCACTCACTTTCCAACCAACACCAACTGGCTTTGGGAAAGAAAAGCAAAGCTTTGGCCTGGCTTGTTTTGGTCCTCCAGAAACAAGTTTTTTCCATGAAATTGCAAATGCGAGAAAATGCCATTTTCCAACGAAAGTAAACGTAAACAATTTCCGACGTAACACTTGCTCACAAAAATATATTATTACATCACAGATGGATTTGTGGATGCGGATTTCTGGACTTGGCTGGGTCTGGCTGCGGTTCACGATCAGAACTGCATTCCAGATTAAGATCAATAATGAATTCATTGAAAAATTGGGAGGTCTATTCGGAGATACCTCAAGTCAATACAGAACTGAGGGGTTTACCCTTTATCCAGGGATATCATTTTATTCATTCAAGAAGTGGCACATGAAACGTTTATACAAGAAGTTTAGATAAGATGTGTCTACAATATAGTAGACTCTCTTCTGGCCATGAACAATATTTGAGTTCTTTCAGAAATTAATTAAGCAAAAACTCATTGAAGAAACGGAGAATTAATTGCTGGCATTAAATATTTATAAATGCAAAAACATATGTGCAAATAAAGTCATGATAAAATGTGTGAGGCTACCTTTTCCTCTATGTATTTCTTCTTTGCTCTGCCGCCTCCTGTTCTGGACGGTTGCAGCGTAATGATTCCCGAAATAAATATTCTTTTCCATCTAGAAATTAATTATCAAAGTTTTATTGTGTCGATCAGTGTAAACTATATATAAAATACATATTTTCTCCACCTTTATTTATCAATAAGACATCGTATAAAAAGGTTTCCATGAACCATAATCCGATTATCTGTCTATTGATTGACTTAACCAATTGATTAGCTATAATCACATCAACCACATCACCTGCTGTCTGCACACACAGTCGCTGTGGAAAGTCTGCTGCCCGATGCGGTGCGCAGATCGCAAAATAGATCGTTCCCTCGCTGCCAGTTGAAATGTTTGCACCATCATTTAGGAACATTTTTTGGCGCTTATTTGCGTTTTGATTTGATTAGCGACGACATCGGAGGCCGGCACAGATTCGAAGCCCTCGAGTTTACCTGGCCGACTGAGGTGCTAAGCGAAGTCGCAGTCATGCTGGAGGGTTGTCGCTCTCAAGACGTGCTTACTAAATTTCAAAGCTAACCAAGGATGCCGGAGTTATCCCCCTGCAGCCCCACTGGCTGGACGCCAAAGGTGCGGCGCCACTCACCCACGCCCCAAGCTCTGGGCCAATACTCACACATCTTCACCTGCACCGATCCGGAGGCCAATGAGCCAGCTACTCCAACGCTGACCAGAGATACATCCACAGATGTCATTGGACACTTGCTGGGCGACTTTGGACTGTGGCAGCTCCGCACGATGCTCATCGTGTTCCTGTGCAAGATACCCGCCGCCTGGTTCATGGCCAGCATTCTGTTCACAGCCCCCGACCTCTATCCGGAGGAGGAGTACAGCTGCGATACGAGTCCATTTGAGGGCGCTGATAATAGCTCCGTCTCCGTGGACCAGTGCTTCGTGATGGTCAGCCACGGAGACTCTGGCTATGCCTTGCACCGCTGCCACCAGTTCCACTACAGCTCGCTGAGCTTCCACTCCCTCGTCATGGAGTTCGATTTGGCCTGCCTGAGCGACATCTTTGTGGCCTGGTCGCAGTACTGGCATCTCTTTGGCTTCTTCATGGGCGGCGTGGTGGCCACCAAGCTGCTGCCGGTGCTGAGTCCACGGCAGATCTACGTGACGGGCATTTGGTCGCTCCTCGGCTGTGGCCTGCTGACGGTTCTGGTGAATGATTTCAGTCTGCACTGCGCCCTGCGCTGTCTGGCGGCTATCGCCTGCTCCTTGATGGTTACCGCGGGAGAGGCCATATGTGAGTGTCCCTTAGGATATCGGAGAATGTTTCGTATAACAATTATTCCCCTTCCACAGTCAGCGACATCGCAGCGGGCAAGCATCGTCGGGCTGCCCTGCTCCTCTACGATACCTTCTGGGCCTTGGGTTTGATCCTACTGCCTGGCATGGCCTCCTTTGCATACAGCTGGCGGCACATTTACTTGGAGATTAGCCTGCCGCTGCTGGTAATTATCTTCCTGTTGCCATGGACACCGGATTCACCGCGTTGGGTGCTCCAGCACACAAAGGACTCCCAGACAGCCATCGATGGGACTGTGGAGCTCGTGCTCGAGGCCGCCCGCATCAATGGCCATTGGTTCCATGTCCCCAAGGACTTGCCCCATCAGCTGGAGTTGCTCAGGGAGCGGTTGCTGTCGCAGTCTTCGCCTGTCTGCTGGCTGGACCTCTGGCGAGGGCACAGCCGCACCACAATCCACATGGTGGCTGTGCACATGGCTCTGGCTGCATTTCTGGTGGTTCATGTGGGTCTGCTGCTCAACATTCGAGCCTTTGGCAGGGAACACCTTCTGCTGAACACCATGGCCATGGGCTTGGCTGAGATTTTGGGCTGCTTCTCGGCCTTGTACCTGACGTTCCACCACAACCCTCGCCAGTGGCAATGGGCAGGAGGCTTCTGCATCTTCGGAGGCTGCATTGGCTGCCTCTGCTGGTTCTTCAACGGTGTGGATATGCCTGACGCTTACGAGATCTCTTTGTGGCTGTTCTTGAGCACACTGCCCAAGGTAGCTGTCTCCTGTGGCCAGTCCATGATCCTGGCCTGCATGGGTGAACTAGTGCCGCCCGAGCACCGCACCCAGTTCGCCTTTTCTGCTCACACCTGGGCCAGGGTATGGCAGCTATCCGCCTCCCTTCTCATCCTACTCAGAGAGGTCAGCATAGCCTTCTCCTTGACCTCCTTTTGCATGCTGGTCGTACTGGGTGGCCTTTGCACCTGTTGCCTGGTCACTCCGCAACAGGAACAAGCACTGAAGAAGGGGCAGCAACGTGCTGGAAACGGTTGCCATAATCTAATTTTATAAGCCCGAAAGGCTTGTTGTTATTTTAGTTTTACTCCTTGTTAGTGTTTTAGCGAAGTATTTACATATAACCAAAAATAATAATGAACGTCAATATGCGAATTTAAACACGATAAAACGTTTGCTGAAAAGTGCTTTGGGGTTAACAATATCTTTAATATCAGTTGATCCTTCAATAAGGAAAAGAAAAGTAAGGAAAAATAAAATATATTTCAAGGAAATTTAGTGGTAAAAAGAATATGAAATTATGATCTCCCCACCAAGATATTTTATATAAAATTGAAAAAAGTCCTAAGCTAACGAATTGAAGAATTTATTTTAAATTATATTAAATATGTCCGTATTAGTAGATCCACAAACAAGTGGAACAAATCAAAAGAAAATTAAAATATATTACTCGGAAGTCTGGCCTATAAAGAACATCGAATTATGATCTCTCCACAAAGATTTAGATTTAGATTTAGTAGAAACATTTAAGACGTTCCTAAGGTTCCGAATTTATGAATTTAATTTTAAAAAAATAAATTATAATATTTATAGTTTAATCAAGAATATCAATTAAAATGTGAGTACCTTTTCTGTTCATAAAATCTTAAATACATAAAAAAAGTAAACCTAATTTATTCTCCTATAGAAATTCTGTTTCTATTTCTAGTTCTCAGCTAAAACAAATAAATTTGAAACCAATGTTCGAGCCCAGCCAGCACCACCACCACCATAACAGACTGTCGCCAAACACATTCATCCACTAAGCTGGCACACATATAATAAGCACACATGCCTCGCCGAATATCCAAGCGCATTGCTCCACTAACGGCATATTTCTATTTGCCACCTGCCACATTCCCCATCCCCATTCCCATCCCTGTGCCCAATCCTCCTCTCCTGCCTAACACAGCGACAAGCAAAAATCGCAAATCAATAAAATAGAAACCATAAAATGGCCAGCCCCAGAGCCACGGGGAATTGGCTGACGAGCCGCGGAATGAGCCACAGAATAACAGTGCCACTGTTGGAGCAGCATTTGTCGCGATAGGACCGACCCGAAGCGCAGCTCTTGGCGGCTGACCAAAACTGCTCTGAGGTGGATGCAATGAAATCGAAGAAATCTGCCTTTGCCAACACTTCGACGGGCTACGGCAGGCACAAGCACAGCGGACACGGCGCCAAGGGTCACGGACACGGACAGGGACACGGCCAGGGACAGTTCGGCAAGGACAAGGCCGAGGGCGGTGGCAAAGGCAAGTCCCGAGAGCACCCGGATAAGCCAGAACTGAGGGAGGAAGAGGACAAGGATTTGAATTCCGGATTCGGCGACTATCTACGCACACCGGAGGGTATGTCAATTATTTTCCTTGCATAAATAATCATTAGAGCTATTCCCTCTCTTCCTCCCCCTTAGCATTTGAAATGATGAAACTGTTTGTCTTTGCCAACACAATTATGTTGATTGTCACCATGGCCTGGCCCCACATCAAGGAGCAGTTCTACATGATCAACCATTGGTTGGAGACCCTCCGCGAAGATAATCGCATGTAGATGCTCAGAAATACTCACTAGAAAAGTCTAAATCAAAGTCTACAATATGGTTGGACCCTTTGTGCAGGGTATGCTTTTGATTGGCATCATCTATTGGTACTCGAAGGGCATGATGTCCATGATCAACGACTACTATCGCAGCGAATTCAATCGCAAACTGCAGGCGAATGCCGCACCCAAACCCAAGGCAGAAGTGCCCATCAACGTGGATAATTTTATGGATTATGTGAGGGAACTGGAGACACCCAGTGAGGCGAGAGCGGGTCAGATGGTAGCCACTGGTGCACAGACAGCTCCACTCAGCAAAGAATACTCGCAAATTCTGCTGCGTTTCCTTGAGATCACTGGGACGCTTCCTGCCTACGATGTCTGTCTCAGTAGCTCTATAAGTTAGCTAACAAAATATTAATTAATGTTTATATTTGGTAATTTAAAATAAAATATAACAATCGCAGCAGCTGTGTGCTCCAAATGAGAGTTTTGGGATTTGTTTATTTTTAATTGGTAGCAGAATATATTTTGTAGTTTCCAACATTTCATTTCTTTTCCCACTTACTAACCTATCCACAAAATCGTACAAACATACGAAACTCTACAAATATCATGGAATATATAGTAAGTACATATATTTGGTCTTTTTTTATCTGATTGCACTTTCCATTTAGTAAGCTCTCAATCCAACAAGGTGCAGCAGCGTGTGAAAATATAGCCAGAGATTGTTTTGGGGGGGTACTGAACTTGAGAGATATGATGGATATATAGCAAAGGTGTAAAGGTATAGAGCAAGCCTTATATGATAGGGTGCTTTTTATAACTCTTGTATTTCAGGTATTCTTCACAATATGGCACAATAAATGGGTGAACCTGTCAAATAAAGCATTAGAAATATCATTTTCCAAAGTGTTTACAATTACAATAATTTTGTTTTGATTTCACCGAGGTAAGTATGTGATTTATCCAAAGTTTTCCATGTTCATAAGAGTTTTCACATTCACATTCCTAAATTCTACTACAATAGACCTACAATTTCGCCCGAACAGCAATGCCAATGGGTTGCGGGTACTCAACATAACGAGAATCATAACAAAACAGAGACATAAATGGTAAAAACAAAAACATTGTGTTAAAAATCATATTCATTATCTTTTAATGTATATTTTATATACACAACAATTCATCATACATAATTTTATTATAAAATTAAAATAATAATAATTGCATTACAAATTAATAAAGCAAAAAAGAATACAAATTATATATAGTACAATTATAAATGAAACTTGATAGTTTTCATAACTTTGAGGAAATGTTTTCAAATGTAATTTGGAATAACTACAAATTAATGCATCGGAAGCAACAATATTTTTGTTGGAAACTAATTCAAATATTTCAACAAATAATCACAATGGAAATTGTCTTTCGTTGCAGCAAAAAAAAGAGAGAAATAAAAAGAAAATTTAAAATGCAAAAATTAAGGAAACACAAACCATTCAGATGATGTATCACAACCTTTCAAACAAGGATTAACAATCTCCACGATTGATTGGGGAGGGGGGGAGCTAACATTTCAAATCAAATTTCGACAATTGAGTTATGGTTTGGAGGCCTACACTCTACGCACTATACAGTATATAAATGGATATCGCTCGATATAATATATAGTTATATGGCTAAACACGTACAAATTAGATTGCTTATGGACAAGGCAAAAATACAAATGCAGAATACACAAGAGCTTCTCAAGTATCTCTTCTCAATAATGCACAAGGGTCTGTCTCTTACGTTGCCGCAAGGATTGTTTTGTATATAAATTATATCGTATAGTAGGTATATATTTTTAAATATATATTACTGTGCGTTCAAGTCTTAACGAGTAAACAGTAACACCTAATGACTCTGACTTCCACTTTCATTCTCCCATCGCTATCTGCCTGGCCTGCTCTATCTATTCCGATGGCTTGCGATTTGTGGGAGGCGGCGGCGCTGGCACCGTGGGCCTTTTCGGCGTTTGAAATGAGTTGGGCGAAATGGGTGTCGTTGCCTTTTCCTGCGACTGCTGTTGCAAGGGCTGCTGCTGCTGTTGCTGTGACTCGACTACTGCTGTCGAGTTCTGTTCATGGTTATGGTTGTGGTTCTCCTTGGATGCCGATGGTGGTGCCTCCTCCCTCGTTCCATTTGTATCACAATTCTCCTGTTTTAGTTTCTCAAGAAAATGCTCCGTTTTATAGCGTACACTGCCATTGCCATTATCAATTGTTGCCTGCGTGGGCGTGATGGCACCCTCATCGTCGCTCTTGCCCTCGTGCCTGGCTGCTGCTGGTCCCACGCCCAGCACTGCCGGCCGCTTGGGCAGCAGCGGCTTCTGGGGCACATCCGGCTTCAGCTTGAAGCTGCCGATGCTGTCCGTGCTCCTGCGGTCCGCCGTAGGCGAGGGCAAATTGTCCAGGCCAAAGAACTGAGTCCGTGTCATGGGTACAGGCTTGGCGGGCGTCACTGGTGGCGGCGGCAAAGCTTCTAGCTGTGTGTTTGTTGGCAGGTTCGCGGCGGCTGGGGCGGGGGCTGGTGGCACTTGGAACTGCGGCAAATTGGGCAGCGGCGGCTTGGCAGGCTTCTCCTGCTGTGGTGTTTGTTGCGGGAACAGCTCCTTGGCATGGGGCCGTTGGGGCGTTTGTGATGTTGTCATGATCGTGCTGTTCCCATTTGTGCTGGGCGGCGAAGGAGCGTTCGGTTTCTGGCGGCGTAACGTGCCATAGCGGGGACTCTCCATGACTTCTGTGAAGGGAATAGTTCCTTAAGTTAAAGGCTTTGCTTACTCTCGCCGCATGCCACTTACCATTGTCATGCTTGTCCAGGTTCTCGTTGGAGGAGTTCGATTTGCTCTTGCCCTCCACAAAGAGCTTCTGCCGCTGCAGCGTCACATAGAACTCCACGTCGCCGGTGAAGAAGTAATCCCACTGGCTGATCAGCAGCTCCACAATTATGTTGGCCGCCGACGAGCTGTTCACCTGCCCAATGTAGTCGGCCTGGGCATTGCTGCTCTTGTCGATGCGGGGCCACAGCATGTTGGGGGACATGACAATCGCCAGGTTCTGTGAGCTCATCTTGTTGTGCACCGAACGCTGCTGCACGAGGGCCAGGAAGCGGGTGAGGTAGCGCAGATTGGCATAGTTCTCCTTTGGCAGCTTCCCCAGTATAGCCTTGATCTCTGTCTTCCGCTCGTTCTCCGTGTGACGCTCTGCGATCCGTATAAAGTCCTTGTACAGGTTGTAGGTGAGCAGCGGCTCGGGCAGTTCGCGCAAGTAGAGCTTGAGTATGGAGCCAATGACATGGGGATCCTGGTAGTCCAGCGGCAGCGGTGTCTTCACATGCTGCGCCTCCAGCGCGTGCTTCATCCGCCTCAGCTTGGTGCTGGCACAGCCCACACGGAGCAGACCCTCCTCCTCCAGCCCATTCTCGAGCAGGCAGCAACAGCAGAGCTCCACGATGTAGGAAATCTCACGATGCGTCGACGTCAGGTGCTCCTTGAGGGAGGTGCCAAAGCGTGACTTCTCCGTCGCCTGAATGGTGTCCTGGATGCGGGCCAGCGAGGCATTCACGTGCTGCAACGCCCGCTCGTGATAATTTCTTTGGTTGAGCACATAGTCCCGTATGCAATTGACAATCTCATCCTCTTTGGCAATCAGTTCCAGCATCTGCGCGGCCCATGCATCGCGCTCCTTCTCCAGCTTCAGCTCGCACTCCTCCTGCTGGCTCTTGATGTGGTTCACCTTTGCCGCCGGCTCGTCCAGACGTATGGCCGCCTAAAGGGAAATAGTTTCAAAAATGTGTGAACTGTTTAGTGTTTGTGTCGCTCTTTTCCTTTTGTACTGATAAGCGCAGCGAACGGAACCAATCGTCACATTCCCATGCGCCTCCAAAGTTCAAGTTTGCAAATTTATCTTATCTGCAGAGCCCTGCGCACACACCCACAAAACTGGAAATAGTTTCGCATGCAACACGACAGCGGCATGACTAAGCGGAGAGATGCCGGAGAGAGGGTCTGTGTATAAATAGAACCCGACCTCAACCGCGAATATCCCAGCTGCGTATCAAGGCCTTTGTTGTTTTTTCAAACACAAAGGGGAATGGGGCAGAAACAGGCGTTCGATATTGCAACATACGGGTATGTGCACATGTACGGGAACACTGACTAAGGTGGCTTTGACACCCACTTCCACTCCTGCTCTGACTCATAAAGAAGGAACAGTTGTTGCCACGATAAGAAATGCAATTGATTTAGGGTTAAATGAAGTGTGAAGTTAAAGGGAAAGAGTACACCTATGGCATATATCTATAATATTTATTCCCTTTTTCATTTCTTATTTAAAGATTTTATGCAGTTTATGCATTCATCACCCTTTTTGCAGCGATAATTATTCTATAAATAAACAGAAAACGTGACAAATGGCTTTATCTATTCCTACCATAAACAATGGAACTCATCTAATTATGAATAATTTCTCTCTGTGTCTTCAGAGCATCAGGGGCTAGAGTGGCTAACGTGAGACTCTGTGAGTCACACCATTAAGTACCAATGTTCAACCTCTCAATGACCTACATGAGCGTTGGATTCCCATTGGCATGGCATTACATATACGAGAATAGTAGTACACACATTCCAGACACCAAAGTTAACACTTGCAAAATGGCAACAACGAGTATTTGTATGTGTATCGGATTCATGTCATAGAATGCAATTAGAACCCAGAAAGCCAGCCACCCAAGGCGGTGGGCAGAGGTGGTGAGACGTAAAGCAGCAACTTGTGATTAGCAAATTGTGGCAAAAACCATACAATACACCTCTTATAGGTATATGGGTCTGTTTCCACTGGCGATAAGATTATCGGGCTGGGGGCTGTGTAAATAAATAACTTGCGTCTCAAATATTTCTGATACGCCAAGCCGTCCATTCTGATGATCCATTGGTCATCCATTGTGTGTCGCCTCAATTTCAATTCCGATTATGATGTCACACTACTGCCAAGGGGGGGCAGCCAAGGCATGTCAATGAACGTCTTCCGACACCTTAAACGGACGACAACAGACAACAAACATCAGACAGACAGCGACTAGTCATCCCCGACGTGTATCTTTATATGGAATATACAATGTCCGTCGTGATTGTTCGAAAAGTAAAACGGAAAGCAAAACAAAATAGCAAGCAAAAACAATGACAAAATACTCGTAAAACTCAGAATTTGTCAAGGGACTTCTTTCTTTTCGTTTGCTGTTTGCTGTTGCCTACAAAATGTAACCGTTTGGTGGCCCACACTTGGTGACTTGTTCCCTCACCCCAGAAGTGCAGAACCAATCGTATGTCAAGAAATTGGAACAGAACACCAAAAAGCCGTTCAGTTCATTCTACTTTCAACCCATACCACACTCCGCCTACTCCTCCCTATGCCCATTTCCATTCAGAGGCACAATGGCCCGCGATAAAGGCAATAACGAAAGAAAACGACCCCGACAACAATCAAAATCATATCATAAAAGTACTGAGAACAATGTAATATATAGCAACGAAGTTCAAGATACACTGATAATTCAGGAAGGAGCTAAAATGTTGCATTAAAATTTCACTGTTTAAATTATCCATAAGCAAAATGACACACATTTGCTTCATATGACACCAGAGACATCTTTTCAAAGACAAATGTTTAATCTGTTCCATGTCTCGCTACAATCATAATACCTTTTGATAGAGTATTAAAACCTAAGCGACAAATTCATATAAACATATACATACATAACATGTTTATGTGTGCGTATACGTAAGCGGACGACGACTTTTGTCGAATGAAACGCATGGCACAACAAATAACAATAGAACCTGACGTGAGATAAAGAAAGAACGAGCGTACGAGGGAAAGAAAGAGCAAAAGAGAGTCCCCAACAAAAGCAACAATGAACTGAAATTAAAAATTGATTGCTTCTTGGGCGCCGCAGACTTGGTATCTTGGCATCCGCTGATGCATGTACAGTGGTTCCATTCTGATGAGGAAATCAGCAAAAATTATGCAAGAGAAAGAGGGGTCCACTGTTGGTGGATTTAGAAAGATGATCAAGAGGCAGTAAATATTAAAATGAGTACCAAGAAAGGGTTTAAGAAAAGTAATATAAGACCTAAAGTACTTAATGACAAGAGGAAAGTAGCGAAAAACTGTCTGCTTGCACAGCCTTCACAGTAGTAGCTTCTTTCTTTGATTATAATCTATGAATAATTATTCTGCGAAATTCTTCCTAGTCTCATTCTAGTTAAGCGCTTATCAACCACTTCTTTCATTCTGGGAACTCTCATTTTCGTGTGGGAAATTACGTCTTGTTTCTTGTTTGTTGTACAAAATCGGTAAACAATCAACCAACAACCCACTGTGCAACCACTGATGGATCGGAACGGATCTCCTTGTGGAGATTGAGATACACATGGCGACCACTACCGGCGGCAGTTGTTTAAATAATATTGATGTTCTTCTGCCGGTCGGTGTTTGTCGTTAATCAGAGACAATTTCTTGAATGGATCGTTCGGTGGCAGCCGAACACTTGACCGACCGACAGACCAACCGTGCCAGCGCGGTGGTAACTTTTGCTTGCTCATTATTTCCATACTCAATTTCTTAATTAATTTAATAATCTCCCATTGCCATCTCACTCGGGAAAGTGGGTAAAACGCATTATTCATCACTCTCGAGCAGCGTAACCCCCAAGAGTGTTTGTTAATCGCAGTTAATGGAGAGTTAGATTTATGATCGGAAAGAAAATATATTAAAACCTTACCTCATGGCTGCGCTTCAGTGAGGTGTATTCCTGTAATGTGCGCGAGACATTACGCTTCAACGTTGAGATCTCTTGTATTTCCTTATCCAAGATGTTTTTTAAACGCCTCACCACCTTGGTCTCCGTCTCCAGTTCGCTCTCGATGATGCACTCGGCGATTGTCTTCTCCAGCTCCCCTGCAATTGCGAAATACCCACGAAAAAATAAGTATCTACCATGACAACAATACACAATCTGCTAGCTAGATGATGCAAAGCTCCCACTTCGAGTGAACTTTGCTGGAGTGCTGTAAGTGGAGATGGCGGGGCTAGTCTCGCCTCCATCTCTTGTCGCTTGTTCGCAAGTGAGGAAGTCAATGCTTATTTGAAGACCTTATCGCAGAGCGGTAGCACCGACCAAGACGTTGGCGTGCTAGATGCCGGTTTCCAACGCCACTGCCAGTGGGGGAGTTGTGTGCTGCTCCCCATCCTATTTTGGGGGAGGTGACAGGCAGCGAATACTCGTAGGTTGACGAGCGAGCTGAGTAAGCAAAATTGTGATAATTGTGTTGAGTGCCCCGGCGGCAGGGAACCCAGAGGCTTAGCGGCACGGCTGAACCGAACCCATTATAGAGGGAAAGAGGTCGACACGGAGACCGTAGACCGAAGACCGAAGACGACAGCGGCACTGGAGTATAACATTTAAGATAGATTCGCTCGCTTTGTGCTGGTTCCCCCCAATGTGTGTGAGGCACCGAGACGGTGACTGTGAGCGGCAGTTGAGTTGAATTGAAGCGCATCGTGGCCAACAATAAAGTTGCAAAAGGGTGCCACTCAGCACAGTGGGTCAAAGTGTGTGAAAAGAGAGTCAATCAACGGAAGAGAGGAATTTACAAATCGATTTTTTTGGGATATGAAACCAATTAAATAGATAAACTAATCAAATAATATTCCAAATTTTCAACTTAAAGCATTATTAATTGATTTTCCCTGTACATTTTTGAAGATTTTCACAATTAGCATCACTTTTTAATGGATTTCTTTGAAGATGTTCAAAAGCTAACAGCTTCCACTCCATAATTATGTAATTTCTCTTCCCTTTGCTCAATTTGTATTACTTTGAAATGGATTAACCACGGACAATGCTTATAAATGCCATGCAGGGCTGGGCAGGGCACTAAATCTCTATAACCAGCAATGTAACGATGGGAAATTAGCTTGATTCACTCTGAACCACTTTGGAATCGATTTCCCTTGATTAAACCACTAATAATTCCCATCGCGTTCCAAGCACGGACTCCACACCACACCACACATCAACCCAAACACGTATGGACGTATGGACGTATGGAACGTGCGTGTCTAATCATGAACTTTATGTGGAAAACAAAGGCTATGTGGTGTGTGCTGTGTGATGAGGTGTTGCTGTATCCCTTCCAGTGCATTATACAACCAGAAATTGCACTTGAACCACTATAAGGGGTTGCAGCTGCAACAGACTCTCGTTGCTGCCTCCTTCTTTAGCTGCAACTTCAACAGCAACTAAATTGCAATTGACGCAGCACAGAATATGTGGAATGTAAAATACACACACACAAAAAAAAAACAAAAAAAAATAAGCAAACGAAATGAGTAATAGCAAAAGGGGGAGCGGTGCGTCCCGCATATGTTGTACATATAATAAATGAAGAGCAGAGCAGATTGTGGCCGATTATGACGATGATCTATGGATGAATATCTGGCGTAACTTTTACTTTTTTCTGGCCAGGCCAGGCGCACACTATACATAATTTTTGCCAATTTACTTTTACCGAGTCGCGGCGCTGTGTAACAAATTCAAATGAAATGCACAATAAATCGGTTAGGAAGAGGGCCTGGCATGGACAGCCGTGCGGAGTGGGGGCGAAATACAATATACAATAAATGTATGGCCAATCGAAAGGCAGCAACAAATATTGTACATAAATAGATATAGCCAAACCGCAAACAACAACAGCGAAAGCAGCGCAAAAAAAAAAAAAAAAAAGAGTCATAATACGAATTATTATAATGATTAAAAAACGCGCAGGCCACAGCACAGCAAAACTCACAGTTGAGTGAGTGTATATCACAAAAAACGACGCTGGATGTTGAGAAATGTATGTAAATGCCACAAGGCCAAGCGCAGACAAGGCGAGGCCGCATACACACACAGAAGCACACACAAACACAAGCGGAACTGGGGAGCACGCAAGCCCGTGACACAGTCATTCATCCATAGGAATTTCCACTCTACTCTGCTTTGGCATATGAGCTTTTCAGACGATTGTCAAAATGGAATGCGTACCACTGTGCACCCGCCGGCGGGGCTCTTATCACAATCACAGCACAACAACAACAATAGACACTTGGGTAAGGGCGGAACAGTAACTAACCACAATTGGCCAAGACCTTCTGCAGGGGCATATCCTTGGGCAACTCCTTGGCGGACTCATCGAGGGCCTGGGCAATCTTGTAGTGACTGTTCTTCTTGGTCCGCTTGTCCTGCTCCTCGGTGGATACCTGGCCATTGCTGCTGCTGCTGCTACCCCCACTGCTGCTCAGTGCTGGCAATTTACGCACAATTTTCTCAATGGTATCCCGATATCGGTCCACCTGCTTCTCGATCGTCTCAAGCTCTGTATCTTTGCAGTCTGCTTTTGTTGATCTGTTGGCGGGGCACAAAATAAAAAAGAATGGAAATATGCCGTTAGGTCATCAGTAGCAGCTGACATGAGCGCCCACTTGGAGGCAACAACATCAACATCGACATCGACGACGTAAGTGTAAACGCTGCGCTTTATTTTGGCATTGGAGTCTCAGGTTTTTGTTATTACATTCGTGTTTGTTGTGATGAGGCAACACCTGCTGGCTAGCAGGCTGTTTGTCTGGAGAACTGAGGTGTCACACACATATGTACACATCTACATACATAAGTAGCCGTCGGCGACGCTGCCCTGCCTCCCCTTCTGCATGTCGTCTCTGGCCTTTGAACTTACCTTGATAAATTTTCTGCTGCAATTTTAATCTTCGCGAATTGCCTCTTCATCTTGCCTATTTCTTTTATCCCGCGCGCGTCTCCAACGTAAACTTAACTCTTCTTGTGCTGTGTTTTAGTGTGTAATTAGCTAGGCATGGGTAAAAACTAAATAAAAACTGACAAATTAGTCATTCTTGCAAGTAGGGTTGTCAAATATATATCAAAATATCAATATATCGATATTTTTTAAAATAAAAATATATTTATATCGTGATTTATTTTTTTCCCAAAATATTCATTTGTTTTTGCGATATTTTTTGATATTTTAATTTCGGTAACCTACCACAGGATCTATACCACTTACTCAAAAGAATTATTTATGTAAAGCGAAGAATAGTTGAATAAGACAAATTAAAAACACAGAAAAGTGGAAAAGGGATTAAAGATGTTAAAACATATGTAAGGTTTCTGTTTTCTTAATGGGAGCTTTTTATTTCCGATGCGCACGGAATTGTATTTTAGCAAATACATACAAGCAAAAATTATGAAATATATAAAACATATGGATATTTTTGCAGTGATATATTTTATATTATATTGATATTTTTTCCAAGCAAAATATATCACCGAAATGATACTATTTTAATATTTGACAACCCTAGCTGGTTCTAGAGATAGAAATCAGTGTGACCGCGGAATTATCGATAAAATATTCCGTCAGACCCTCAAAAATATACCTAAATATACCATCTCAGTCGTCTTAAATTATATTCCTCGATTTTGATGTTCCATTTGATATTACTAGCTTGCAAAGACTTTTAAAAATGAACAAATAATTTAATCCGATTGAAGAATCAATTTGGCTCATTATAAATACTCCTCTTTATTAGATTGTTTACCTTATTACCTTATATTTTACAAATTTGTATTTTAATTTTGCATTGAAAATTCGATTGCCTGAAAAGCGTAACACAGCACTGGTAAAACTAGGCCGCGGAGCTCAAAATAGGGGGAATGAACTTCAATTAATCTGAAAATGAGAGTAATTAAACAAATTCTGGTCATTTATGGAGGAAAGAATTATGGTGGAGCATTGAAAACAAAGTTAATGAACTGTAGAATAAATATCAATATAAATAAAAGATAAAACAGAATTTTATGTTCCCCATGTGACTACAATTATATTGTGGCTGTATTTATTAATAATTTAGCTAATAACTAATGGACACCAACAAAAAAGAAAGAAAACACTTGACTAATCATCTTTGAAACCCAAACTAAACTCCTGCGCCTCCCCGCTCGTACGAAAGATTCGCACGTAAGCGGACTTCAGGCCAAACTTCCAAATGGCAACGTAGGGCAAGTAGTACGTGAGCAGATCCACCAGCCACACGCGAAAGTTCAAATACCACCGCACAATGGCATACTTGTGCAGAAAGGTGACAATGAACAGCCCGTAGCCGACAATCAGCCGATCCCATAGCTTCAAGTCGCGGTAGTGCAATCTCTGCTGCGGATCCCGCTGCTCCCCGGCACGATGATCGAAGCTGTAGTACTGGTAGCCCTGCACGCAGGCCAGTCGCTTGGTGAAGAAGATGTTGGCCTCCACTGAGAGCATTGTGTTGACGTGCCACAGGCCGTGTATGAGCGCCTCTGTCATGCGATGAAACTCCTCTGTGGTGTGCTCCAGCGCCGGCTCGTACACTTTTCGCATCACAATGTCCAGGCGGGACTTGGACTCGGCCCAATTGCGGCCGCAAATGTTGTACTCATCCTTGATGCCCAGCAAGTAGCCCAGGACTCGCCACATATGCGTGGTGGCCTCGAGGAAATCATTATCGTACAGCTGTATGCGATGCGCTCCCAGGGTTATAAAGCCAATGAATCCGAATTGGGTCAGGGCCAGGTCCTTCTGCGTGATCTGCCCTGCCCCACGCCTCGCGCACGCATGACTAGAGCGGGCATGGGCCTGCCTAACAGCCGCGATACTCGTCCAGAACTTGCTCTTTCTGTCCGCTACGCCATTATTGTACCAGGCCTGGGTGTGGAAGATGGTGCGCACATAGCGTCGATACGCTGTGAATGCAGTCGACGATTGTCGCGTGCAGGCAAGTACTCGGAGTATGGAGGGTACGGCTAGAACGGCAATCAGTCCGGCCAGCATCCCCGCGTTCATAACGAACCGATATGAGCTGTAGTAGCCTTGAGCGCTGCAATAATCCGAAATTGCAATTACAAAACAATTGCATGAGCGGAACACTTGCGTGTGGCTAACTAACTTACCGCTTGAACAGCTGCTCATCGTACCATGGCGGCAGCTCCAACTCGGACCCGCTATCGCCCTCCTGGCTGCCGTCCTTCAGCAGGTGCTCCAGATACAGCTCCGCCTCGGCCTCGTTATGCCCATCTTTGGGGGTCTGCGCTGAATGCATTTTCCCACTGGCCGCTGGAAAGACAACGCAGACGGAATAACAAGCTTAAGACCAGTCGAATATTACACAAGCGAAGCCGAAAACAAACAAAAGCCGTCAAGTGCCAAGAGAGAAAGTTTCTTCGGCGCGCCGGCCCCATTCCACTTTATTTACACTTACACGATTCAGGCTCGCCTCTGTCCGTGGCTGCGCTGCTTGATACGACATTCGTCATAGTGTCAAGCCAATTTGCATTAGAGTAGAGTGTTAATTTGTTTGGCAAATCTTCAATTGCTTGAAAATGGGCAAGTTTAGCATTATATTCCGCGGGCTCTGCTCTCGACGGGTGGTCGATTGATTGAACAATTTACGGCGGCTGCCTCGCGCCGCAGCGTGCCACGAACTGAATTGCAACTGCCACCGGGCAGCCGAGATTCAGTCAGCTTTGGATATGCTCAGGCAACCGTTTCCAAAGATCCACAGTGTGGCGCGTAACTGGTTTTGAATCATTTTGTAAAATTTGTTCCGTTTGTTTATGCAATTGGCAGGTGCTGCCAACCTGTTTTTCTCGGTGTATTTGCGGTATAATTGCGAGGGTTTTTGCCGACTTTAGATACCGAGAATATATCTAGAACGATATGTTTAAGTGCAGCATGTAGAAATGAATTTTAATATTTATTAAAGAAAGTAGGTAATGCAAAGGATAAATAGCATACCATAATACCGACTGACAAGCATCAAATTGTCAAATACGTTGCATTCCATTCCCACTCACGTTACGTTTTATTCTACAATTGTTGGTTGATCTTTTTAGTTTAAACCGTTTTTTGCAATCAACCCAACAACATCAGTAAGTCATAAAAACAAGCCAATGCTGCTGAAAAATGATTGATAAATTAGATAAAATTATAATTTTATTGCTGAGACTCCTAACTAGCTAGTAATATTCAACAGAAGATCAAAGTCGAGAAAAATGTTTTTAGGTGTACGGTATCTTTGCGGTATAATTTGAAAATGAAATGGTACCTTGGTATATTTTATCGATAATTCCGCGGTCACACTGCTTCCATCTCAAGCACCAGCCGACGCTTGCAAAAAAAAAAAATAGGAAAAAATTCTTTTTTTTCTCTTTTACGCTGTCAATTTACTTGATTTTAATATAAGTGCATTGTAAAGTGCTAGTTGATGCACATTGCATTGTGTTAAATTTAAGTACACAAGTGAAACGCGCATACTTTGGGCAGCAGCAAGCCAGCTGCATTTTTTATCCCGGCTTGTGCACGCGTTTTGCCGCTTTGGCTTTCGTTGTTTTGGCGCCCGAATTTTTCGACGCGTATCAAATTTTAGCGTGTAATTATACACAATCGAAATGGTGGATCGCAGTGATAATGGTTAGTTGAACATTAATATTGATTAAATTTAGGCTAAACCTGTGACTTTTTTCCCCCAAGCGGCGGAATCTTTCGACGATGCCGTCGAGGAGCGTGTGATCAACGAAGAGTACAAGATATGGAAGAAGAATACACCGTTTCTGTACGATTTGGTAATGACACACGCTCTGGAGTGGCCCTCGCTGACGGCCCAGTGGCTGCCCGATGTGACCAAGCAGGACGGCAAGGATTACTCGGTGCATCGCCTCATTTTGGGGACACACACATCGGACGAACAGAATCACTTGCTGATCGCCAGCGTGCAGCTGCCCAGCGAGGATGCCCAGTTCGATGGCTCGCACTATGACAACGAGAAGGGCGAGTTTGGCGGCTTCGGTTCTGTGTGTGGCAAAATCGAGATTGAGATCAAAATCAATCACGAAGGCGAGGTCAACCGTGCTCGGTACATGCCACAGAATGCTTGTGTTATTGCCACCAAAACCCCGTCGAGCGATGTCTTGGTGTTTGACTACACAAAGCATCCCAGCAAACCGGAGCCATCCGGCGAGTGCCAGCCAGATCTGAGGCTGCGCGGCCACCAGAAGGAGGGCTATGGCCTCTCCTGGAATCCCAACCTGAATGGTGAGTCAATGCTGTGGCACACACACTGGGTGAAGTCTTTAAATGTACATTCGTTTTGTAAGGTTACTTGCTCTCGGCGTCTGATGATCATACCATCTGCTTGTGGGACATTAATGCCACGCCCAAGGAGCATCGCGTGATCGATGCCAAGAACATTTTCACCGGTCACACCGCTGTCGTTGAGGATGTGGCCTGGCATTTGTTGCACGAGTCGCTCTTCGGTTCCGTGGCCGATGATCAGAAGCTCATGATCTGGGACACGCGCAACAACAACACCTCAAAGCCATCGCACACCGTCGATGCCCATACGGCCGAAGTCAATTGTCTGAGCTTCAATCCCTATTCGGAGTTCATCTTGGCCACAGGCTCCGCTGACAAGACTGTGGCACTGTGGGATTTGCGCAATCTGAAGCTGAAATTACATTCCTTCGAGTCGCACAAGGACGAGATCTTCCAGGTGCAGTGGTCGCCCCATAACGAGACCATTCTCGCCTCCTCTGGCACCGATCGTCGCTTGCACGTTTGGGACTTGTCGAAAATTGGCGAGGAGCAGAGCTCAGAGGATGCCGAAGATGGACCGCCAGAGCTGCTCTTCATCCACGGCGGCCACACGGCCAAGATCAGCGACTTCTCATGGAACCCCAACGAGCCCTGGATCATTTGCTCCGTGTCCGAGGACAACATCATGCAGGTGTGGCAAATGGCAGAGAATGTCTATAACGACGAGGAGCCCGAGATCCCCGCCTCCGAGTTGGAAACAAATACCGCTTAAAGCATACAAAATATTTTCCCACACGACCAATTATACGTTTTTGTCTGCTCCTGCTCGCTGATGTCTGGCGGCAGTGCGCTATTCATCTTAATTTATATATATTACATAATTTTAAATCGCATTAAGGTCCACTCTACACTCTCTGTCAGAAAGCAAACGTATGTTGTACGAATCTTTAATTAAAATCGGTCTAAAAACAAACACCAAAACTAGTCCACAGTGTACTTGTAGGTCTTGCCAAACACCTGTATCTCCACATTCAGGGCCCGCACATCCGTGGTGTTTCGTCTTGAGATGATTTTACCCTTGATGACATCGCCCCAACTCACTTCCTGTGGCTGATCAATGAAGAACACCGTCTGTTTCCAGTGTGTAGATGTGTGGTATGGCGATGTGCTGAACATCACCTGGCGCGGCAGCTCAAAGAACGTATCAAAGAAACCCACAAAGGCCGACAGTCTGCCCGCCTGTGTGCACTTCAAGCTGAACTCGTACGTAAAGTTGGAATAATTCAGATCGACAGTCATCATATCGAAATTGGCTATTTGCTCGGCCGATGTCAGCACATAGCGGGCATCCACCGTTTGCATGAGCGGCTCTTCGATGGAGCGCTTGGCCAGGTCGCCCATATTGACGCCATAGACATCGGACCAGAACTCCACTTGCTCGGCGTAGAGCTTGTCACTGCCATAGCCCATCAGGCTGAGCGAGCATCGATTGGGCAGAATGATGCCATTGGGATTGAGATGATGCTCGCGGGCATAGATGATGCTGTCCAGCATGGACTCGTACAGCAGAAAGTAGCCCATCCATTCGGATATGATTATGTCGTACTTGGCCTCTGGCAGCTCGGTGTCCTCCAGCCGTCCCTTTACCAGCTCAATGTTCTTCACATTGTTTTTCCTACACAACAGAGGGACATTTAGTCATACATACACTAAGGAGTGGCTGTCTGCATACCTGACTATGTCCATGGCAGTGTAGACAATCTCCGAGTTGTCTATACCCACGATGCGAGAGGCGCCCGCCTGTGATGCGAATATGGACAGAATTCCCGTGCCGCAGCCCACATCCAGCACCGTCTTGCCGCGCACATCCTCCGCATTCAGCAGCAAAGCGGAACGATAGCTGTTTGTGCGCACCCAATCGCTGAGCATTTCGTGATGTATGCCAAAGTGCGAATAGCTGTTGAAGTATTCCTTGTCGAGGGAGAGATTGTTGCGCGGCAGATCCTTGACGATCGTCTTTCCATCCTTGGCATCGCCGCCGTCATGGACCCTCTGCAGCAGCTCCTTGTAGTCATTGCGCATTCGTTCCATGTCCTCGTTGGCCTGCTGCAGCAGCTTGGATTGCTCTGCAATGCGCTGCAGCAACTCGGGAACAGTCGGAAACCCTTTCTCATCCTTGAGCGTTTCATAGTCGTAGCACAGCCACGGCTCGTACTCCACGGGCTTCAGATATTTCTCATCGTTCCACAGGATCTGCTCTGTGGAGAGCAGCTGCTCGGCACTTATTTTGCACACCCTTATGTAGTTGATAAGCTTGATGAAGGAATACTGATCCATTTGGAATTTCTTTTGAAGCTGCGGCAGATTAACTTTGTGACTGCTGTCCAGGTGCTCAATGGCACTCCCTATGCTGGGGAGCACCTCTGGGCAGAACAGACAAGTGGTTGGCTCCTCGCCTTGGTCCTTTTCATCGTCGTCGTCATCCATGTCATCATAGTCATCATCATCGGAGCTGGCATCTGCGGGTTTATTAGCCAGTGCTTCCTCCTCCTGGGGCTTGACTGCTGTTTAAAGACATTTCTGTTTGATTTTGTGATTGTTTCTAGGGACCAGCGCTGACTTACCTTTGACTTCGGCCTCTTTCATGTTTATTTTGTGTATGGTTTAATATAAAAGTTACCAGAAATCGAATAAATCGTTTAATAAATAAAACTGTGTACAAATTCCGCCAGCACGTGCAAAGGAGCGCGCCGCTAGTGTTGGGAAACACAGTCGAACAGTGTTACCCTCTCACAGTCGAACAGCTGTTCTTCCACTTGCATAATTGTCGTTTACAAAATATGCTGCAGGTATTTAATTGAATTTATCAAATAAAACGTTAATTAATCACTATTAATTTCATTTATAGGTGCTGAAAACTTTACGATGGGCGCAGCCCGTGCGTGCACTATCATCTGTGACCACCAGCAGCGCAGCAACAAATGTTACAACCCCAGCAGCCGTTCCGGCTCCTGAGCCGGATAAACTTTTCAGCAAATTGGAAATTGAGCTGCGAGGCATCGATCCGGCCGTGCTGAAGAGTTATACCTGGTTCGCAAACACCGCCGCAGACCATTTGGGCATTGAGAAGGGCAAGTGGTAAGTAGACAGGCGAATCAGTTACTGCCGAAAGAAATCTTCAATTCATTTAAATGTCCACCCACAGTTGGTCCCCTCGCAAGGCACACCATGAGCGGATGACACTACTGAAGTCGGTGCACATCTACAAGAAGCATCGTGTGCAGTATGAGGTGCGTACGCACTTTCGGTACATGAATTTCCACAAGCTGACGGGCTCCACTTTGGACACATTTCTGGAGTACATTGAGCGAAACCTGCCCGAAGGTGTGGCGCTGCAGGTGTCCAAGACAGAGCTCCAGCAGGTGCCCGAGCACTTGCGCCAGCCCCCCGAGCAAGTGTAGCCGCAGCCCGAAAGAACTCTTAGCCAGTAGGACGAAAATGTTATTAATAGTTTATACTTGGAGCCCCGTTTCGGGCGCATTTATGCGGCCATTCAGCACGTATTTCAACAGCGGCATCCGCGCTCAGATTAGGCTGATAAACAACAAAAATAAATTGAAAATATAAGCACAATCGTACCCATAAAGCGAACTAGCACTCGGACCCCACCCGCGATTAACGACGATAAGTGCTTGGGCCAAAAATATTGAAATAAAATTGTTAACTCCGACGTCGTTGTCGTATCTTGACTCGCGCACACACACACTGGCACCTGGATACGGGCCCCCACTTGAAGTGCGGCAAACAAAATCCGGACAGCAGCACGCTAACTCCTCAGTAGCGAGGCTAAGCCGAACGTAAGCGGATCAGCAAACATGCAACGGGGATACTTCTTGCAGGCCGTTCTGGCTATGGCCACACTCTACGGTTGCCTGGCACCTGGCGAGTGCCTATACGAGAGTCAAATCCGTGCCTTCCTCGAAGCGTTCCGCATGCGCATGTGCCATCCCATACCAAATTTGGGCTTGCCTGCGCTGGATCCTTTCATTCTGGGTCCTGGCCAGACGTCTATGAATAATAAATACCTCATAGAGTAAGCAAAGCTATGATTAGACCTGTGAGAAGGTATTTAAACCATGAACTTTCAGCTTTACCGGTTCCATTGAGGACTTCCAGCTGCATGGAGTGTCTGATTTTGAGGTGACGCAGCTTACGCTTAACCCTGTGCCGGGTCTGAAGAGCACCATCCAGATCAACTTTCCACACACCTACTTCCAGTCGCTGTACACGGCCAAGGGTTCGCTGGCCTATATCATGAATCTAGCTGGCGATGGCAATGCAGAGTAAGCAGCAGAAAACCTTTGCGGAAAATCAAACTGATTACTTATAAACCCCACGCTCTCTCTCTGTCTTTCGTAGAGCCTCCATCAAGGACTTTTCGTTCCTCATCTCTTTCAGGCTGAGAACTCTGTCGCCCCTGGGCATCACTTCTCTGCAAATTGAACTGTATTTGGGTGATTTAAAGATCAACTTTGACAACCTCCTGGAGGAGGAGCGCATCAATGATTTTGTGCATGCGCTGGTCAATGAACTGGGCGTGGAATTGCTCGATGATATTTGGAGCTATGAACAGGGAACGGTGGTTACCAAGGCACAAACGGTGTGTATACCATTTGGTTGCCCTTAAAGAGTGTGCACTCATCAGCTCCTGCTTCTCTCTTTGCAGCTGCTCAACAACTTTTTGGGTCACTACTCGCTACAGGACATACTCCAGATCATAGCTGGTGGAGGAGGCGAGGGAGGCGAGAGCAAGCCCATCTTTGAGGGCGTCGAACCCGACTGTAAGCTTGAATCAGACTCAAGCAACCAAGACTGAAAATGTAATTGTAATTAAAATAGTTTTAGCAAATAAAATGTGTAAATATGTATATAAATAGCAACAAATATTCGATGAACTTAATTGATAACTGGAAATGCAGCACTCGAGTGCTACAATTTATGAACCGTTTGACATTTTAGCTATATTTACTTATCAAACTGATAAGCAGAGGATCGCTAATAATGAACTCCTACTCGTACATCTCTATCAATATCCTATTTGCATTTAAATTCGTCTCTTATCTGGCCAAATATTCGCCGAACCCGCGATAGGCGCTTGCCACAAAGGCAGCTACCAGCGAAATACCTCGTTTAATCGCTGTGGGGGTCCCAGATAAGTGTTTTTTTATAACCGTTTATTGATTTACTGCCAGTTTGCGTGCAAAACAAGATCAAGTAGCAGATTATCAAATACAGTTGCAGTGTCCTACGTATTTGAAATGGCCTTGCGGCGGGGTCCCAATAAACCAGGTTTAGGTACATGCTGTATCGACTTGAAAGTGCCTCTTGCGCAGGTTTAAATCTTGTAAATAATTCATTAACTAACACCATCATTAGTCAGGATTTTTGGCTAGCTATGCGTCTCTCCCTCTCCCAGTAGCTTTAGTTTTTCATATTTATCTCTCACGAGTAAATCAACTCCTTGCCGAGAGCTTAAGGCACTAGTTGGCGCTTACTTTCCACTTGTTTCTAATAACATTTTAGTGGTAAACTCGATGCCACCTGTTATGTGGAAAGTACAACATACCCGCTTGCTTTGTGCCTTTACCCTAATCAATTTGCAAATGCGCTAATGATAATGACCCCGTTATAGAAATTCCCACTTTTATGCCTTTCAATCTTCTTCGAGGTTTGTGTGGCGAGTTATAAAAGCAAAATATTTGCACAACTTGAATGGAAGTTGGACATTATTTGGGCAGGCAAAAGATAATGCTTAGCACTTATGTGTGCCGAATAGATTAAACGCAAATACAAAATAGAATATCAAAAATATATAACGAAGTTTCTAATCGATTTGGGTTGATAACTGGTAACAAATGTGATGTAGAATTTGTGGTGCTCCACAATGATGTGCGTTTCCTTAAAGATATGGATCCCAGCCGCAGAAGAGCTGGCAAAGATTGTCAGCCAGAGTGGCTTCATTGATCAGACGTTCCACTTGAGCCTCCACATTCGAGTCACCGAGTGTACCCGCCTCCCGACCATCCAGCTTATTTTGCACCTGAAGCAGAGCTCGCTGCGCCACCAGATTGATCGATTCCTCGCCTGCAAAATATCAATTTGTTGTAGTCTGATGGATAGATGGTTTGTTTGGCAAACCTTTGCTGGTCTCCTGGGTGTTGGTTTGCTTATTTTTGAGTACACCCCAAATAAAAAGTGGATCGTAGAGCAGAACCTCGAGTATGGTGGTGAACACCGACTTGTAACGCCTCAGTATATGTATGGTGGCCTCGCAGGACTTGGTGAACACACCCTTCGTGCCACAAATGCCCATGGGTGCCACAAAGTCACGTGTAAGCCGAAAGGGAACCGTCTCTGGTGTTGCACTTATCTTGCCCTGCCCGAAAGCAATGCCTGAAATAGGAATAGATTAAATTAATCAATATATTTGGGTGTAAATCAGAGCATACCAAAATCAATGTGTATCACTTCGGCTGTCTGCTGGTCAATCAGTATATTCTGCACATGCCGATCACCCAGTCCCAGTACGTAGCCCACCATTGAGGTGGTGGCCACGCTGTTGGTGTAGGCCAAACGCCGCTCAAACCAAACGCCCGGTATGGGGAATTTCTCCAGCAGAAAGTAGTGAAACACGGGCGTAACGTGTGCGCATATATCCTGAAAGACTTCACTCCGCTTATCCTTGGATGACTTTGCATGGCTCTGTAATATTTACAATCAGTTTGAGCTGCCAAAAACGCAAAAAATCGAAACCGCTTACCGCTAGCAGGGCGCGACATTTGTTGTTCTTCCAGTCATTTGGATGATACTTTATGTGGGCGCCGCTCTGGCAGTCTCGTCCGACCAGATACTCGCCTACTGGCATGGAGTTGGGGCACCACTCCAAAATGCCGCTGCGCATAGACAGTGGCGTCACGGTGTAGGTGCGCAGCTGCAGCTTGCGATCAATGAACTCCGAGTCCTGTTTGAGCAGCTGATTGACAATGCCAAAAACCTGCTGCATGACGGCATCCTGACGCAGATCATCCTTGCCCTTGATCAACTGTGCGCGCGTCTGGCCATCGGAGCAGACACACTTGACCTGAATGGGCGCATTAATGCCACCGCATTTGCCAATTTCGTTTGTCCACTTGCAGATGCCTAAAAAGTGAAGGATCGGGTACTGATTGCTCGTCTGGCTTTAACTTGAACCTACTGGTTAGATTGTATTCCTTGTCGGGTCGAATTGGCAGCTCCAATGTGGGACATTGAATGGCATCGAGATTTCGGTGACGCCTCACCTTCTCGAATTGCTTCAGCCGCTCTGTCATGCTCACCGGTTGATTGTGGCTCTCCGTTTTGCCGTCGTTTGCAAACGTCACAAGAGCTATGGGGGATAGAGAACGATTAACAAACTACACATCTGGGCAGGTCAATCACACTGCCTACCTGGCAGCACTGCATCCAACTGCTTGCTGCACTTGTCTGCATTGGGATTCTTCTCACAGATTTTGCTTATAATTTTGCGTGCAATTGCTGCACGTTCCGTGTTGCTGCCATCGCCATCCATGCGTGCCAAAACCAACGGATACAGCTTGTAGAATGTGTGATGTGGATGATCCTGGCCGCAGCGTACCAACAGCTCGCACAGGATCCTGAGTAGATTGGCATTCTTGGAATTGAGACGACCCGTCAGTTGGTTGGTGGCACAAATGAACTTGTAGCTGGGCACTGTCAGGATCTCCTCCTTGATGCACTTTTGCAGCTGCTCGTTGTGGGCATTGGTGAACCACAGCGAGATGATGCGATAGATGGCAGCGCTGGAGAAGCCACTGTCCAGCTTGCAATAGGCAATGTGATTCCTCACAGCGGTGCACAATTGGACGGTTAGATTATTATCGATGCGCTTCAGCTCCTGTTCATCCAGCATAGCGTAGCGCTTCATTTGATTGGAGATTACGCGTTTGTCTTGGGACTCGCGATTCGATACTGTTTCCGCCACCAGGCGATTCTGCTCTATGATGTCCTTCAGCGTCTGATAGTCCTGCGAGTGGCGATACTCGTGCAACTGCTGGTACTCTCGATCGGCATACTTGGCCATGGCCTCATAGGCCGCCGTGCGATGCTGCCTGGCAAACGCGTCCAGCTCCTGCCACTTGAAGAACTGCGGATACGCCGCGCTCAGTTTATCTTTGTGCAGCACAAAGTCATCAATCAGCTGAATCGAGTGGCCAAACTTGTTCTTCAGCACTGAGCTCAGGCTGTCGGCATTGCAGTCCATGAGGAATTCTCCCTGCATGCGCAGGGCAGGCACACGCTGCGGGCAATAGACAAACTCCTCGTTTTGCACCACATACTCCAGGATGGCCTTGGCTATCTGATGATTACCCATTTTCACATTCACGGCGGCATCCTCCAGCAGCACGCTGATCTACAATGGCAAACCGATTAGCAATGAAAGCAGGTACACTCTTTCCCATCTCTTGCCTTTGTGGATGCCTTGATGTTGGGCAGCTCTCGCAGCGTGCCAATGTATTTCGAGGCCATGTTCAGCTTGCCCGCCGCCTTGCACTCGCTGATGCCCTTCAGCAGATACGTGTCCATGGGGTTGTCCTTGTAAAAGTCCTGCATGCGACGGCTGGCCCGTGTACCGGCCATCTTTATGAGTGCAATCTGATGCGAAATTATGTACTCCTTGCATGAAAAGTTGCCATAATTGAGCTCCAGTTCCGTCTGCCATTTGCCAAAGACTTGAGACATCTGCCCGGGGTCTAGCTGTGCCCCAAATTGGATCTGTTTGGGGTAGGAATTTTGGTTTAATGAATGATCAAATATGAAACAAGAGACCGCATATAAGAGACCTGACAAAAGTCTTCTGCCTGCTGCAGTGTGCACAGCCACGTGAGGTATTTGTACACACTCTGCAGGCACTCCATGCTGTTGTCTTGCAGGATCCTGCGCACGCACTGGTAGCCACTCTCAATGGCCGACAGACTGTTCTCCTCCTCGCGCTGTCCAATGCTCTTGAGAGCCACAAAGTGATGCCGCTTGAACTCTTGCTCCAGATTAATGGTAGCCCCAGCGATGGACCTCAATTGTTGTGGCTGCTGATCGGTTGGCGTATCCCACTGGCCCAGACGCCAGAATATTTCATAGTCTGGCTCCTGCTGCTGCTGCTGCAGTTTGGCTAGCGACCACACGCCGTTACCCTTCATAAGATCCACAGCCATTTGGCTACACGAGCTATCCAGGTGATCCGACTCCAGCAGAATGGCGGACAAGTCGTTGTTGCGACCCAGAAAGTAGACACGAGAGCGCATGGGATTGACAAAGCCGGGAATGGCATCCAAACAGCCAATCGACTCGTAGGCCTATTAAATTATACGTTTAGAATATCGAACAGTGAGCAGAATTACGCGCACCTTTTTGGCCGAGGCCTGAAAGGACTCGTCATCCAGGCAGTTGGACTTTGCCTCGCCGCAAGCCCACAGTTCCAGGTACATAATGCTGAGGAAATATGCCTGACAATGATTACTGGCCTTGACCACATTGCCCAGATTGATGGGAATGCTCCTGCAAGGGTGACAGATAATTATTTTCAAATATATAAACATTAGAGAGCGGTTAAGAGCTATCTTCTACCCACCAATTGTGGACAATCCTTATGCACTCGCAGATGTGCAAACACTTCTTGATGGCACGCTTGTTATGGAAAATATCTTGGGTGTTTGGCGCTGTCTTAGAGCTGGCGAATCCCTCAAAAAAGTAGTCCAACATTTGGCAGAGATTCACCAAGTGCTGCTGCCGTTCGGTGGCCAGCAGCAGTTTAATAAACGGCTGCAGGCAAGTCTCTGCAAACGGAAAGGAAGTGGCAGCCAAAGCATCGAATCCCTGCCAGCTGCAAGCCTTAAAAATCTGCGACACAAAAGCGCACATCCATTGCTCATAGTCCAGGCCCTGGCTGGATTTGAGTGCATTCAGCCAGTCTATGGGCGGAATGTGCTGATATGCATCCAGGCAACTCGATTTCATTGAGTTGTCAGCGAAGATTTGTAGGTGCTTGAAGCGATCTGGGAAATAAATTTAAGAACGCATCAAAAAGGGAAGCTACTTAAGAGTTAAAATCGTTTTCTTACGCATTATTGTGGCGGCGGGCTTGCTGTTTACAACCTGAATGGCAACGGCCACCAGAGCCTCGTGTGTCTTGGGGTCAAACTGGAACAAATACTTCTCCAGCAACTCACATATAACGACCAGTAACTTATCCATAGGCTCTAGCTCTGACTGCAAGCAAAACTATTAAAACTTGTACGAAACAGAGCTTTGGTTTTACCTCTTCAAAGGAATCAAAGTCGGTTTGGAAATAGTATGAAATGTCGTTTAACTTCAATGGTCCTATTTGGGCCAGGCACTTGAGGGCATTCAGATTGCTGCTCTCTTTACTCTGCGCACATCGAGACATTTGAATGAGACGATTGATCAACTCAAAGAGCAGAGATTCGTGCGCCTGCAGCTGGTCTTTGTGCTCGGCAATCTGTGGTGGGGAAAGTTTTCATCAGTCAGAAATGGCAAGCACTTTTTGTACACTCACATAATCCCTGAGGTCTTGCAGGCGCTCTGCTGTTGGATTTTTAAGAAATGAGCCCAAAAAGCTGGCCACATTAGTCCTGTCGATTTGTTGGACTGCAGCATTCGATTTCTGTAGAAACTGACACTCCGAGTGCTCCTCCAGCAAGGCTTGTATGCTGATGTCGGAGCTGTGTGCACTCAGTATCTGATTCACAACCTCCACGACCTTCTCGTTGACGGATTTCACATCGCAGTGCATCCGAAAACTGATCAACAGCTTGGCTATCTCACTCATGTGACTCGAGAAGTCAGGCAAGCCAAAACTGGGCTTGCGCAGCAGTAGAGCCAGAAAGGAGAGAGCACACAGATGCACCTGACTGCACTTGCCTGGAAAAAGGGTTAGAGATTAATATTAGTCGAACTTGTCTCTGTCGTGCCACTCACTGTGCAGCAGCAGCCTAACGACAAAGAACCAAGTGTCGCGCACAAAGTAGGAGCACGGAATGCTGGTTTTAGGTCCCTCAACTGCCAGTGCCGCATCGCATAGAGCTTCGGCTATGGCGCAGTAAACAAAGAACCCTGAATGGCTTGGCTGGAAAAGATGGCATTGAAGCAATCGGTCTTTAGGCGTCCCAAAAGTTCAATTAAAATGCGTGGATGTTTGATCTGAAGCTTGGACATGGCCTGAAGTCGATGAGCCTTAGTGGATCTGCTATCAGGACACTGAAAGGTCGACCATTAAACATAAAGCATTAAAGACTCTCTGGGTTAAACTCACAATAAACCAATTTAGGCATTTGAAGAGCGATTCTCCCGTCAGATTATACCAATTCCGTATTTGACTGCAGGGCACAGAGGGTCCAAATAATCTCTCCATTTCGTGCGGATCGTGCAGCTGACTAATCACAACGTACAGCGTCTCCACATTAAGAGACACTTCCTTGGGTTGCAGCTTATAGTGCTGCAGGTTCTTTGCCAGCAGCAGATGATGCTCCCGAAAGTCCTGGCCTTCGCTTTCGGCGCAAAGGCTGCTCTGGGGCAGCACAAATGCAGTCAACGTGGGCAGAACATCCTAAAAAAATACAAGAGTTTGTACAGAGTAAAAACTGTCATTGAATAGACACACCTCTATGCTGCTGGACTTTCTGTTACGTTCTATGTCCTCGGTCTGGCCATAGAGGAATGTATAGGCCATGATTCTACATCTTTGAGCTTTTCGGAAAGCATCCTTTTTCTCGTAGCACAAAAAAAAGGGGAATCTGTATAACAGTGCTATAGGATTAAAGAATTCCCATTTGCTAGAGCTATTTACTTGGATATGGGCCAACGCTGTGAACTCCACTTGTGCAGCAGTATATCCGCATAGGGACGAATGCGTTCTCGCATGGTTTGATCAGCGCCAGGAACTCGACTCTGCAGTGCCACAAACTCAGCTACAAAGATGAGATCAAAGTTGAGAGAAGTGTTTAAAGGGTATTTTCGAACTGACATACCCTCGCCCAGTCTGCGCAGCGCACAGTGATACAGCAGCTCCTTGAGAGCAATCTCCTGATGAAACGAACTGTGGGCAAAGATGGCCAGAAGCATTTGCACCATCATCGAGTTGCTATTCCGTGTGGCATCCTCATCGCTGAACTGTAACAAACTGTAATTCGATCAGCATTCAGGTGGTTTTATTTTTGTTTTACTTGCCGCAAGCTTTTTGAATTCAATGCTCTCGTAGAGCTCCCTGCAGAACTCCCAGTGACGCAGCGAATGGCTGATGGGATCGCTGGCCACACACTTTGTGTTGAGTATAGTGCCCAGGGAAGCGATCGTAGCGAAGCGAACATCCAGCGTGGGCATGGTTATAAATTTAGTCATGGACTTGCAAAGCACTAAAAAGTTCTCCATCAGATAAATGTCCGGACAGTGCTGGGCAATCGAGCCAACGCAGCGCACAATTTTGGCTGTAAGCCGTGACGTATACGATTTCTTTAGAGCAATCTTTAGCAGCGAACTTAAAGCCATCCACATGTCATCCAGCTGCTGATCCGTATGGTAGACAAAGTGAAAAATGGCTACAATGCAGGGAAGAACTTTACTTAGAATGGGCTCAGCAATGTCCTGGGGTTACTTACTGGGTAAATAATCCACTACCTCATCAACGACATCCAAATCGAGATGATGATGCTGAAAGACGTACTTCAGTTTATCCACCAGCCACACAATGGCTCCATCCGAAATGCTGTCGCAGCTGCAAAGCATCTGCAGTGGTGGAAATATCAAAAGTATTATTTATGGCTAAGATTTCTTTATAGAATTGGACCAACCTTTGTCACGAGCAGCACATCTTGAGGCTTCCAATGCATAGTTAATTTTGCTATGTGTTCAAAGGATTCATCACGATGCGAACTGAGTGCACACAGAGCACCCAACATGTGCAAACAATGAGTGGTGATTGAAGCATGAACTGAATTATCGGTGCGCTCCCGTCGCATGCCTTTAAATACAGAAATATTAAGTTAAACAATCTAAAATGCACTTCGATCGCCTTTACAATGCTCTTTGAGTGTAGATCCTACGAATTCCACCAGCATTTCTATGGGTTGTCTCTCCAGATAGTTGAGAAGAATCGAATTAGAGCGGAAAACCTCAAGCACGGCGATCTGTTGCCGCAGAATCTCACGCAGGTCACTCTCATCCATCGACTCCGAGCAGATTGCTTTGTACTGGAACTGAAAGCACAACAGAGGAACGTCAAGCAGCAGCATAAAGCTAGCAAATTAAGCCAATACCCACCTCAATGTGGCTGAGGAACAGGCCAATCCTCTTGATCAGCGGACAGCTAGTAAAGTTTTCACCATCAAAGACCTTGTAGTAGAGAAGTCTCTCCATGGTGCAGACAAGCCGCTGCAGACTGTTCAGATTCTTTAGTATGGCAGCCGCTTGACTGTCGGTGGCACTCTGAAAGTTTAAGCTGCGCATAAGAAACTCGTAATTGCTTTGGTAAAGGCAATTCTTGGTAGTGGACTTGGTTTCGATCTGCAGCTGCTGACTGGCAGAAGACATGACAGGCGACATATATTCCTTGTCCAGGCATACCAGTTGCTTGTTGTATCTATAAGCTAAGAGATTCTGATCGGCAGGGAGTGTGTCCTGGCCTGGATCTGCGTTGCACAACTGCTGCAGCTGCTCCTCGTCCAGAAAGTTGATGATGCTGATCGTAAATGTGTCTGCCAGTAGGTTGGCATCGATGCTGGCTATATTGTGTATCACCTGCGTGACGCTGGTTTTCTCACCGCTGCCGTAGGCCCAACTAATGATGGGCTCCAGCATGGCCGAAGCTTTATCCTGCCCGCATTGTCCTGCACGTATGTAAATCTCGCGTATGGTGGCAATGCATTCGTTGCGCTTCAACAGCTCATTCGAGGTGATGGTGTGCAGCAGGCTGGAGGCCATTTTCTGATTCAATTTGTCATGTCTAATCAGCATCTGCAGCATGAGCTGCTTCTCCATGATCTCCTCCCTGATTGTGGTGGTTACGGATATCAAATGGTTGCCCATTTGACTCCACAAGTCAGCCATAAAGTTCTCCTGTATAGAACGAGACTCCAGCAGATGTCGCTCTTTGGCAAGCAGACATCGCACGCATAGACGCACATTTTTTAGGTTTCTGGCATTGCCATACATTTGCAGGACACCCAGAACCGTGCTCAATGCCTGCTGGTAGTTGGCCACATTCAGGATTACGCTGCTCAACTGCAGTAGCTCTGTGTAAATGGCAAACCAGACGTCATTGAATGTGGTTTCTTTTTTGTCAATCAGCGCAAACAAGACTTCCATTTTGTCCGCAGGTCTTGGCACCTTCTTGGGCGCATCACCCTCACCATTCGCATCGTTTTTGCGTGTCTCCAAGTCCCAAAGGACCTGCAAAGCATAATCTTTAGGGCATAGTTGTTATGGAATATAATTATTTTTCTTACTATATACATAACCAGTGCGGACATCTTGATGAAGGGCTCGGAGAATTTGGCATTGCTGAGTTGTGCCGACTTGTAGCGCACCAAAGAATTCTTGCGTATCTCCATATCCACAATAGTTTTCAGCCGAAGCAGCGTCTGTGGCCATTTCTCGTTGAGCGGCACACCAAAGGTGTTGAAATCACAAACGCCGAGCTTGGGATACAGCGAATGCAGCGATTGGATGACACACATGAAGAATATATTTCTGGTGTCGTCGCGAAACACATCCTCATTGTGGAATTCGCACAATTTAGGCAGAATCTCTTGCATGTGGAGGCACAATTGATGATGGTAGTTCACAGAGAGCTGCAAGAACCATTAAGTATAAGAGATTTAACCACACAGATTGTTTAATAAGTGTCGCACCTCTGTGGCAAATAGATGATAGAGACGAACAATTTCCGTTTTCCTGGCAGCATTTGCCGTCTCGGCAAAGTTGGTCAGCTCTGGCAAGTATTCCACCAGGTCGACGTGCAGCTGAACTCGCTCTTGGGCCAAACTGACTGTCTTGGTGATGCATTTCAATATCCTTGTGATTAGAAACTGGTCGTCGTAGACATTCAGCTCAAAGAGGTACGACAGAATGCCTGTAACAAAGCAACAGGTGGTAATATTACCTTTTTTATGTCCCCCTTTTGCAGCCATCACTTACGGCTGTATTCGTTTATTTTCAGCTCGCGCAAATAGCTGGGCGAGGAGTAGATACCCCGCTCCAGTAAATTCATGAATGTATCGCCAAAGTGCTTCACCACAGTGCGCATTTTGATGCCCTCTCCGAAGGCACTAAAGATGGCTGTCTTGGCCAGGAAATGACCCCTTCCGGATGCGTCGCTGCCGGCTAAACGAAAGAATTTAAGCACATAAACTGCATACCCTAATAAACATGCATACCTTCCACATTGAATTTGGTAATCTTTTCCAGAACATTGCCATACAAATAGTTTTTTGCCGCCAATGACTTGAAGGCTTTCTCGTTTGCATCTTGCAAGAGCGAGGCGTGCTGTGGAGTGGAGAAATAATGTCAGACGGCAAGTATATGCAGCTACCGGTACACCAACCTTGAAAAGCGCCTCCTTGGATGCATCAAAAACACTGGGCCACGACAAATCATTCCGTTTGTCCAGTATCAGAGTATTTAAATCATCTCTGCAGTTGCCCAACTTTTCGTCCAACTGCTCAATGCCCTTGTTCCGTGTGGCTTGCTTTTCCGAGCGTACATCGCCGAGTATACGCTGAACTTCAGTTAACAATCCACTCATTGTTCCATTCCCAGGGCATCAAGGCAGTTTTAGACAAATTTCGGACAAATGTTTATGAATTGGAAATTTAATCGCGGCAAATGCAGCCCTTGTATATCGATATCAAGTTGGATATCGTTTGATATTAATAGTGTTGGAAAATGCTGGTAATCGCGTCTTATTTATCATACAAAAATATCGCAATCAAATTTATAAAAAAATGCAATAAAAAACCACCATACTGTTTGGTTTTATGCTTTCATTTTTGTTGATCAAACCCTATTTTGCAACAATCCAATAAAAGTCAAGCAACATGCTGCGAAAAGTGAGCAGCATTGTTCCCCAACATTTGGCACGGAACAAGCAACATTAAAATTTAAAATTTGAAAAAAACCACTAAGGTACAGGTAGCGATTTTCTCGTCCCGATTTTCTCGTCCCTGAACTTAATTTAGTATTTGGAAAACATATACTATTAAGTAACCCTCAAGCCTACACATTTTTGAGCAGCAAAAATTTGCAATGTAAATTGCCATCGGAATCAAATCTACAGACTTCCAAGCCCCTCAAAAAATTTGAGCCGTCAAGTTTGTGTCGAAAATGGTCAAAAACATGAGTGATCTGAATAGAAATTATATCATCATTTTTCATGAAATGGCAGCTAGCACCGAAGTAAAATATCTGCCTCACCTGGACAAGGCTATTGGTTTTACCGATTTCAGAGACGAATACCTACAAGTAGCAACTAAAATGCTCTCATTCACGCTGAGAGGCATAGTTACTGAATGGGAAGAGATTATTGGAATTGCCTTTACTTTCTCTCGCACAAGTGGTGCTGCAGAAGTGGCAAAAATAATTAATAGAGCGCTTGAATCTTGCAAAAAGATGGGTTTTAACATTGGCGCAATAGTATGCGATCGTAGCGCCCTGAACCTTGCAGCGATTAAATGTCTAACAATAATGGATAATATATCCATGTGTTCAGAAGTAAATGCAATTAGCACAAACTGATTTAGCCAAGATCCTCTGGAAAATTAATTTAAACACTAAGAGCTAAAATGGGATCAGTTAACGCATATCAATTGCTGAGTTTATTAAAAAATCGTTGGTGCTTTAATATTGAAACAGGGTTGAAATCTCAACTGGGACGAAATTTTACATATTCAATTTCAAATGAAGTAGACATTGCCGGCGCAATAGAACAAGCCGAAGTTGGTTTAGCTCAAGCGAGTAAACACGAAAGGAAAATTATTTTCGCAGGTTGAAATAAGCTCAATACAACAATTGTAGGATATTTTTTATAAGAAATTAAAAATGAAAAAATGCTGTGTTTGTGAAAAGAACGATTAGTTGTTAGACATACTTTTCGTGCCACCAAAGTTCCATCCAAACGTGTTAACATCGGGAACTGTCTGCGTCTCGTAGCTGTGGGGTGCCACAAACAAGCTCTTTACAAATACATCCACTTTTCCCCACAAATAAAATATACCCTATTTACTCTTCAAGTAACGGGTACATAAAGTCAATTTGGTTCCTTGAAAAAAAAATGTTCGATTTTGTCGGGTAGCGTAATTGACAAGACCAGGTAATAAGACTCAACACACAGAACTCACAGGATCCTGTATTATTGAGAAAAACCTTTTTACAAAAATTAGAGACAGATTTTGCCAGAGTTGGATTAAAACTAAAATCTGAGGAAACATGGTTCTCTAATAAATTGTTTGAATTCGGGAAAATGCGTTATTTTATGGGATCTCCTGTAGCTATTGCAACTAAAATTTTATCGAGATTGATCACAGATATTAACGATGGAATAGTCACTCTCCAGTCATCATTAGCACAAATTAATACAACCACAGAAGGAGCAACAAAAACTGATGGATGTTCTTTCAAAAACTTTTTTATAAATCAAATAGAAACGGTTCATTTTTTCTTCCGGATAAACATGGTAAATTTAAACAGTAATAGAAATTCCATTTTAAAACTCTTATTTTTTCCGACTGTGCTTGGTGGTTTTCCTAGTTCTACTATACTTAACCACACTATACGAGGAGTAGATGATAACCTTCCACAATGGTTTGATATAATAAGAGACGTCTCCCTTATGAAAAGAGATTTGTGGGCTCATATAATAGCAATGATTGATTTAAGACCAGTTCAGAACCCAGACCTATTGCAGTTGTTTTCAGATATTAGGAGTTTACCAATAAAAAGTTTGCCCTCTACTGAAGCATTAATTAAGAATGTAACCAGAGGATTCATCCAAACCAATAGGGAATTTGTTAAAAACCCGGATATTTTGAAATTATTTGACCCTGATAGATCTGTCCCACTAGAAGAAATTGTTGATATGTTGTCAACCATGACTCCCATATTTCTCCCAATATGTCAGGAGATTATAAGACTCAGTAACTCTGGAACACTTTTGGCACTTGCTAACAAAATGATAAATATTAGCACCGTCACTAAAGTAGTAGCAGAACAAGAGAATTGTGATTTCTTGTATCTTTCCTACATAAGTACTCTCGAAACAAAGTCAAGGCAGAGATAAGGAGCATGCATTATATCACTTCTTTCACCAGCACTCCCATTTAAGCAGCCACATTCGTCAGTGCCGATACAGCACGAGGCATGTGGTTGACCAAAAGACAAAAGGAGGCATGTGGTTGATCAAGAAAAAGGGAATTGGGCGCAATAGAACAAGCCGAAGTTGGTTTAGCTCAAGCGAGTAAACACGAAAGGAAAATTATTTTCGCAGGTTGAAATAAGCTCAATACAACAATTGTAGGATATTTTGTATAAGAAATTAAAAATGAAAAAATGCTGTGTTTGTGAAAAGAACGATTTGTTGTTAGACATACTTTTCGTGCCACCAAAGTTCCATCCAAACGTGTTAACATCGGGAACTGTCTGAGTCTCGTAGCTGTGGGGTGCCACAAACAAGCTCTTTACAAATACATCCACTTTTCCCCACAAATAAAATATACCCTATTTACTCTTCAAGTAACGGGTACATAAAGTCAATTTGGTTCCTTGAAAAAAAAATGTTCGATTTTGTCGGGTTTGACAAAGTCAAGGCAGAGATAAGGAGCATGCATTATATCACTTCTTTCACCAACACTCCCATTTGAGCAGCCACATTCGTCAGTGCCGATACAGCACGAGGCATGTGGTTGACCAAAAGACAAAAGGAGGCATGTGGTTGATCAAGAAACAGAAGGAGCATGCATTATGCCACTTCTTTCACCAACACTCCCATTTGAGCAGCCACATTCGTCAGTGCCGATACGGCACGAGGCATGTGGTTGACCAAAAGACAAAAGGAGGCATGTGGTTGATCAAGAAACAGGGAATTGGGCATGCATCTCACCAGTTTTGACAATAAAGCAGTGAGCCGCGAAATTATCGATAAAACATACCGTCAGGGCCTCAAAATATACCGAAATATACTTTTTTATTTTCAAAATAGGCCGTAAAATATACCGTGGAAAAAAACATTTATTTATTTAAATAAAAACGTAACAAAATCATATTTTCCTTTATTGTTGATCATTTCTTTCCTTTCTTCTTAGTAATTATAATGCATACCATTATTTTTCTTCGAGCTCTCGCGTATCCCGAACATCCCAATAGATTTTCTTCGTTTCAACAGAGGTGTGCCGCGATACTGGGAGTGGACGAACGACATATTCTTTGTGGGAGTGAGAATTGGACGTCTGTGGGGTCGGCGTTTTCCCAGATCGGGTGAACCTTTCCATGTTTGTTCTTTGTTTTTTCCTTGTTTTGTGGCTCTTAATTTGTTCACGTGGAATTTAAGTGGCGTTGTGCTTCGTAAATGTACGATGTGTTTTGGCGGGGAGATTGTTTGTAGTGTTGTACATTGCAATTATGTGGGTGTTGGTATTTTAGTGTTGCTGTATGTCGTGGTAATTTTCTGCGTCCCATTCATCCTCAAAAATAAGGACAAGTGCATCCCACTGCTCAAGCATGCGTGCAATACAAGAATGTAGGGACAACCAACGAATTTCATAATGGTTAAGTATTTGGTGCTCTGGAGAATTTATAAATTTTTGAAATAGTTTAAATTTTCGGTGTCGCTTGGAGCTCTTAGAAAATTAAGTTCAACGAGAAGGGACGTGTGATACGCTTCTTACGCGTCACAACTTTTATACTCGGTACTCAGTACTACATCTGCACCTTAGCGGTGTTTTGTAAAATGTTACATATTTTCTTCACCTGTCATCTACATCTACAACACTTCTCACGCCAACACGCTCCGTTAGCTCGCCCCCTTCCTTAGAGCCACACACTGCAGACTCGCGGCAGAGGCAGAGGTACTCTTCGAGTACCGGGTATAAGTACTGACATTTGTTTCTCTCAAACGCATTGTGCCCATCACCTTGACATAGAATACATTCGTTGCACGTGTTGTTACCACATTTTTTGCATCGCTTTTGTGACTTACAACGTGAGGCTGTATGTCCCAAGCGACCACAGTTATAGCACTGTCTAATCGCGGGAATGTAATGGTTGACCTTTAGCGAGCAAATGTCATAAATTTGAACGGACGATGGTATTTCGGTGCCCGCAAAAGCAATTTTAACTGTCTCGGTTGGGACGAGCACTGATTCATTGGTTTCGTTCTTTGTTTTCCTATAAATTCGTTCAACTGTGTTTATCTTTAATATTAAATTAAGATTGTCAAGCCGTTTCATGTCTGAGATATCTGTTGGAATACCCCTGATTACACCCACAGACTCAGTGAAATTTCTTGGAATAAATAAATCGATGTTTATTTTTTTAAATTCATCGTTAAGAACCATCTCATTGGCTTCATAAGGGCTACTGAAATAAAGTTTATAAAGAGTGGCCTCAAGAGGGGTTATGCGCTTGAGACCAACGAGATTGATGTGTCTAATTTTTTCAAATAGGTATAGGCCGCTTTTAATAATTTTATTTTCGAACAAATTGCTTCTTTTGGTCGATAGAAGAACACTGGCTTTTCCTTTGAATGAGGGCTCATATAAATGAATCTCCGTTTGCTTGTTATCGTTTGTTTGCACATCTCTACCGACATATGCATTAGTATTGGTGTTGGTGATGGAGACAGGAACATTCTTGTCCAAATCGAACTCCATTTTATTTTCACCTTTCATTTCATTCTTCGACTCTGCCACAAATCTTTTTGTATACATTTTTCTGTCTGAAACGGACCCAGGCGAACGCTAAGCGCCTGACGCCAACAGCTTGGCGTCAGCCATCTTCGCTGGTGGCTTCACCAGCTTGCCAACGACTTAACCTCTTCGTTTATTCAAAAATCGCTTCAATCGCGCACAAAAAGAAAACGTATCAAAAATAATGCCCTTTATTACAAGAGCGATTGCTCACAAAGAAAAAGTTCGGATAAAAGGATTGAAAACGAGCACTGAAAGGTTGTCCCCTGATATTTCTGTCACACGCGGTTGCCAAAACAGAAGTGACGTTTTTATTTAAATAAGTAAATGTTATTTCCACGGCATATTTTGAAAATGAAAAAGTAAATTTCGGTATATTTTAGAGGCCCTGATGGTATATTTTTATCGATAATTTAAATTTATATGGATATTTATTCTACAGTTCGTTAACTTTTTTTCAATGCTACACCATAATTCCTTCCTCCATAAATGACCAAAATTTGTTTAGTTACTCTCATATCCAGATTAATTGAAGTTCATTCCCCCCATTTTGAACTTTGCGGCCTAGTTTTACCAGTGCTGTGTTACGCTTTTCTGGCAAGCGAATTTCAATGCAAAATTAAAACACAAATTTGCAAAATATAAGGTATACAATCCAATAAAAAGGAGTTCTAATAATGAGCGAATTGATTCTTCAATCGGATTAAATTATTGTTTCAGTGGTCTTTGCAAGTCTTTGCAAGCTAGTAATATCAAATAGAACATCAAAATCGAGGAATATGATTTCGGTATATTAACGGTATATTTTGAAGATGCAATGGTATATTTTGGTATATTTACGAGGCCCTGACGGTATATGTTATCAATAAGTCCGCGGTCACACTGATGTATATATATATGGGTTCATTCGCCCAAATTTGTATTCCTAAAGACCATTTAATTATATACTTTTCTTCAATGTATAGGTATACCGGTTTATAATGGCATATTTTAAATTCCATTTTTAAGGTATTTTCAATAATATAGGGTATCCAAACTCCCATACGCATGTTTTTTACGTATTTTACCGTTGGCTACATAGTTTGTTTGGACCAGAAACATGCTGCGAAAAGTGAGCAGCACTGTTTCTCAACACTTGGCACGGAATAAGCAGCATTTACTACTCTTGGAGGGATGGATATCATCGAATTAAATAAATTTTGGAAATCTCTGGCTCCAATGAATGCAAAAACATTCTATGTGTATTGGTAAGCCACCGAAAATGTTCCTAGATCGATATACATATGTATATACATGGAAGGCATATGAAAAGGTTAAAAACAGTTTAAGATAATGTCATTATCAACGTTTGAGAAAAGCTTTGCAAATTAAATTTTAAGATCAATTTATGGAAATAGGGTATAGTAATGCCATACTATACTATACCGGCCGGTTGGCCAGCAACAAATTGTCAAATACGTAGCGATCCATTCAAACTCACGGAACATTTCGAGCCATTTTTGTTGGTTCACCCTTTTATTTTTTCCCTTATTTTGCAATCAATCCAGTAAAGAGAAGTCATGAAAATAAGCCATTCTTGTGGAGAATTTATTGATAAATCGGATACAATTACATTTTTAAAGCTAAGAGTCCTAACTAGCTGGTAATATTAAATAGAATCTCAAAGTCGATGAAAATGATTTTAGGTTTGCGGTATATTTACAGTATATTCGAAAATGATACAGTATATTTTGGTATATTTCCGAGGGTCAGTCGGTATATTTGACCGAAGACGCCGCGGTCACACTTGGATCAAATTTTCCAGAATATATATATATATGGTTTCATTCGCCAGATTTTTTATTCCTAAAAAACCGCCAGTTTGATCGAACGTCTGAGTGTCTAGCTCGACAGAAAGATTAAGTAGGACAAAAGTGAAGTAGCAATTAGACGATTATACATATTTTAGTACGTTTTAACTAAACAAAACACACAAAGGTAAGTGCTAATTCACGTATTTATGAAACAAAAAGTGATTTCTATTTAATTTGCGTATGGTTGTTAGAAAAGAAAAACAAGTTAACCACGTGTTTCTCGCTCTCGGTAATGTGCATATAGTATAATAACGTAGTTTATTGATCCGCTCATGCACCTCGTTTTCATATTCAATCAATACTTGCATAGTAAACGATATTGCTCCAATTCTCTTACGCGTACATACACGCACAGATTTTCGTGTGCATTTTGATGAGTAATTAATCAGATAGTACGAAAGTATAGTTAATTTCTGTAATTGCTTATTTATACAAAAAGTGACTGTGCTCTTCTGGAATATTCCATTGGGGAAATGTGCCGCTTCATTCTCCCATGCACGCGCGCGCACACACACACATGCACACGTACATGCATATATCCATACAATATGCCAGGAATAGACAAATAAACTTGCGTCATCCAGCGCCTACATTGCATTTTACTGCTGTTTTATCAAATAAATCAATGCCAAAGTTACTCATCGCAATTGCCCATTAAATTCAAAGTGCTATTGTTCTTTGCTGGAATATTCCAGTGAAAAATGTGTGCGGCTTCTCGCACGCGCGCACACACATGCATACCATACGTAACATTTGGAAACATGCTTTTTCCCTCCCAGACGGATGAGTCAGTTCCATTCAATAAACACGGATGGGATAAAAATAGTTTTTGACACCATAAATTTATACTTTATGCGGGATTTGATATAATTTAGCTAAAATTAAACACACGTTGCTAACCGGCATCCAAAGTACATACATTTATACATTTGCGTGTGTGTGTGTTTTAAGAGGGTAACACCAATACAAATATGAAAAAAAAAAAATGCTCTTTGCGCGCCCTCGACACTATAGTTGTCTCGTTTCAACGCGTTGCATACTCACCCCTTCAGAATACTTCGGCCACAGCGTGGTCACATGTACATACTCCCCTATGTGTTTGTGTGCCTGCACGTGTGTGTTTGCCTGTTTCGCAGCTTGTTTTCCAGAATCTTCGTCTTTGTCCATGCGGTTTTTTTTTTCTTTCCCATTTCAAAGAAAAATAATGGCAGCTGCTGCTGATCAGCCGCCATGTTTATCGCTTCAACATTGATCTTCCCCGTTTTCAAACTCGGCATTAGTCATTGCTATTGTGTTTCACCAAACTCGGCTATGACTCCGACATTGGGCTGGCAACCAGTTTAAGCCTCATGAGAAATACAAACATAAAAGGCAGCGCAAAAATGAAATGGCCGCTGTAAATGGCGAAATGCGATTACGCTTTTACTACGACGCATAGGAACTTTTTGTTCTAAAGCTGGCCACGTTCGCTATAGCACGTTTTATGACCCTTTCCTCTTGATACTTTGGAACAGAGTTATTTACTTGTACGAAAGTGTTGTCATAAATCATTCGATTCGATTGAAGTTTGCCTTCCACTGCATTTGGTGCTGCAGTAACCCATGAAATTGATGTGTCCCGGATGAGGCAATTGTTCAAGGGGTGAAAGTGACATTACAGCTCGGCTATACGAGGAGGTCAATGCTCCCCAGTGCCAGTAGCAATTACTTTGTGTCGGAACAGCTGATCTTGGAATAACTGCTCAATGTCAGTTTAATTTACATTCAAATAATTTGAACGAATTTGTAGCAGGAAAATTGGAAACTAATCAATTGTTTTTGCATTATTTATTACAGATGTCTAAAGCACCTGCTGTTGGTATTGATTTGGGCACAACCTACTCTTGCGTGGGTGTGTTCCAGCATGGCAAGGTCGAGATCATTGCCAACGACCAGGGTAATCGTACCACACCATCTTATGTTGCCTTCACGGATACGGAGCGTTTGATTGGTGATGCCGCCAAGAACCAGGTGGCGATGAACCCAACGCAAACGATCTTCGATGCCAAGCGTCTGATTGGTCGCAAATTCGAGGACTCTGCTGTGCAGGGTGACATGAAGCACTGGCCCTTCGATGTCGTCAGTGTAGATGGCAAGCCCAAGATTGAGGTTACGTACAAGGATGAGAAGAAGACCTTCTTCCCCGAGGAGATCTCCTCCATGGTGTTGACCAAAATGAAGGAGACCGCCGAGGCGTACCTGGGCAAGACGGTGACCAATGCCGTCATCACTGTGCCAGCTTACTTCAACGACTCGCAGCGTCAGGCGACCAAGGACGCCGGTACCATTGCCGGATTGAATGTGCTGCGTATCATCAACGAGCCCACGGCCGCTGCTATCGCCTATGGCCTGGACAAGAAGGCTGTTGGAGAGCGCAACGTGCTCATTTTCGATCTGGGTGGCGGTACCTTCGATGTGTCCATTCTGTCGATCGATGACGGCATCTTCGAGGTCAAATCTACGGCCGGTGATACCCATCTTGGTGGTGAGGATTTCGACAACCGTCTAGTGACCCACTTTGTGCAGGAGTTCAAGCGCAAGCACAAGAAGGACCTGACCACCAACAAGCGTGCTCTTCGTCGTCTGCGCACCGCCTGCGAGCGCGCAAAGCGTACCCTCTCGTCGTCCACCCAGGCCAGCATTGAGATCGACTCTCTGTTCGAGGGTACCGATTTCTACACCTCGATCACTCGTGCCCGTTTCGAGGAGCTGAACGCTGATTTGTTCCGCAGCACCATGGACCCCGTGGAGAAGGCTCTGCGTGACGCCAAGCTGGACAAGTCGGCCATCCACGACATTGTGCTGGTCGGTGGCTCCACCCGTATTCCCAAGGTGCAGCGTCTGCTCCAGGATCTGTTCAACGGCAAGGAGCTGAACAAGTCGATCAATCCCGATGAGGCTGTTGCCTATGGTGCCGCCGTCCAGGCCGCCATCTTGCACGGCGACAAGTCGCAGGAGGTGCAGGATCTCCTGCTGCTCGACGTCACCCCACTGTCTCTGGGTATCGAGACCGCCGGCGGTGTGATGAGCGTGCTGATCAAGCGCAACACCACCATCCCAACCAAGCAGACCCAGACCTTCACCACCTACTCGGACAACCAGCCCGGTGTGCTCATCCAGGTGTTCGAGGGCGAGCGTGCCATGACCAAGGACAACAATCTCTTGGGCAAGTTCGAGCTGTCGGGCATTCCCCCAGCACCTCGCGGCGTGCCCCAGATCGAGGTCACCTTCGATATCGATGCCAACGGCATCCTGAACGTCACTGCCCTGGAGCGTTCCACCAACAAGGAGAACAAGATCACCATCACCAACGACAAGGGTCGTCTCTCCAAGGAGGATATCGAGCGCATGGTCAACGAGGCCGAGAAGTACCGCAACGAGGATGAGAAGCAGAAGGAGACCATCTCCGCCAAGAACGCCCTCGAGTCGTACTGCTTCAACATGAAGGCCACCCTCGACGAGGACAATCTGAAGACCAAGATTGCCGACTCTGACCGCACCGTCATCCTGGACAAGTGCAACGAGACCATCAAGTGGCTGGATGCCAACCAGCTGGCCGATAAGGAGGAGTACGAGCACCGTCAGAAGGAGCTCGAGGGTGTCTGCAACCCAATAATCACCAAGCTGTACCAGAGCGCTGGAGGTGCTCCCGGTGGCATGCCCGGCGGTATGCCCGGTGCTCCTGGTGCCGCTGGAGCTGGTGCTCCCGGTGCCGGTACCGGCGGTGCTGGCCCCACCATCGAGGAGGTCGACTAAACCATTCTCAAACAATCCAACACCAAATAACGTCACACCCCCCACTTTCTCAACCATCCAAAACTACATCAGTTCTCACTCTTCCTCAACAAGAACAAGAACTCGGGGAAGAGTTTTATAAATCTGGATTCTAAATTAGAAATTCGATAAGTATGAAACCGAAACACAAACGACAACTGCTTCTTCGAGGATCATATTATAATAACACAACAAACACCTATCATAATGGAACCAAAACCAACCCACACACAGAGCTCCATAAATAATATATATTATATTATTATAAATTATCATCGATCGATCACCCAACAAAACAATAATATTTGCCTATACTTGAATTCAATAAATTAATTTGAGAATTGCAAAACATACATCTACCATTACCGATTGTATTTATTCGTGTTGTTCCTTTAGTTTCAATGATTTTGTCCCACTGTAAATTGGATAAATATTTGTGCTGTTGACAAGAACTATCTTATCTGGTAAATGACGTGCTGTGCTTGCTTTATGCATATTAAAACAGACTGGTGACAGTCAGACTGGTGGCTTAGTGGGGGGAGCGCAGTACTTAATAATTATCTGTGGATAAAACATATGTACCCGATGAGATCTGGGACATTATTTGGGCAGATAAGAAATTTGCTTTGCAACAGGAATTTTGTACTTTGCACGAGACGATCATTAGGTTCAAAAATCGTTGTAAGAACAACTTAAAAACGAGGAGGAACGTTGTGAGACGCGTCTTAAGCCGCGTCACAACTCTTATACCCGGTACTCAGTACTACATCTGCAACTTAGCGGTTATTTGTCAAATTTTACATTTTCTCTTCATCTGTCATCTACATCAACAACACTACTCACGCCAACACGCTCCTTTAGCTCGCCACCCTCCCCTAGAGACACACACTGCAGAGTCAGGGCAGAGGCAGCGGCAGAGTCGCGGAAGAAGATGAGTCAGAGACGTGTCAGGGGAAGAGGCCTCTGCCACTGCGCGAAGCAGAGTGTGAATGAGAGAATGTGTAAAAGCAACAAAAGCTGCTGGACAGGGTGGGTTTAGCCACTGCAACTTAATTTCTTCATTGTGGCCATAATAATGATCCAATCGGATCCCAATTTGGTGATCAGATAGATATGGTCATTCCCTACGGAATGGCGTTTTTAGTTTTCTTTTATCTTTAAAATTGTTTTCGCCCTTTTGCGGGGGCGGAAGAGGGCGTGGCTCATTTTTGAAATACACTTGTAACAGTGTGAGCATACAGAAGTCTGGATGCAAAATTTGGTGGCTCTAGCTTTTATGGTCTCTGAGATCCAGGCGCTCAACAAGACGGACGGACAGACGGACAGACAGACATGGCTCAATCGACTCGGCTATTGATGCTGATCAAGAATATATATACTTTATGGGGTCGGAGACGTTTCCTTCTGTGCGTTACATACAACCGTTATGTGCACAAATACAATATACCCTATTTACTCTTCGAGTACCGGGTATAAAAAACCACTAGAGCTACTTCGGCGGCAATTCCTAGAGAGTGTTCAAATCAGGGCAGAGAATGAGCCTCAAGAGTTGGACAATAAAGTGGGCTCTAAAACTGGCTGCAGAAATCCAAGAAAATGTCATGCAAAAAATACTTTCATTTAAGGTGCAGTCATTTTATGGCAACGATCTAAAAGAAAATTAAATTTGATTTCAATTATGGTCCAGAGATCTACTCAACTCAGAACTAAAACATAATTGTTGTCTCATGATAAGTATAATTGAAGTCTCTACAACAGCGTGTCCTACGTAGTATGTCTGTGGCTTTATTTGTTGGAATTATTATTCCTACACTTCGATGCATTTCACTAATCAACCCAAGCAAAGTTTGGATCCTTGTCCAACTTATGGGATATAGTAGCTCCAATTACGGGCAACTCGTTGTTGTTGGGACGATAGAAGCCCTCGCTGATGATGCCCTCTCTGGTGAGTGGTCTGCGGCTAAAGACATTGCCCGGTGGCTTGACCGGCGACTTGGGTTTGAAGGTGATGTCCGAATTAGCGGTCAGCTTGTGTCGTGTTATCCGCGGGTTGCTCACCTGCTCCAGGTAGGATTGCCACTGATAGAGCTTATCATCGGCGGCACGCAGTTGGTCGATGCTGCGCTCGTGTCCCGGATTAATGCCAATTGGCTGGACCCCAGCTATGTTCTTGAGATCAACTTTAATGGGCGCCAGGGCGGAGATGGCACGCGACAGACCAATTTGACTGTGACGTATGCGATGCTCGGTGAGATCGGCGCCCAGCAGCTCCTCATGCGGATCCATGCGTATGGGTATGATCTTGTTGATCACATAGAGCAGCAGAAAGGTTGAACAAATGCCCCAGGAGGCGAGACAGAGAACCGAAAGGGTCTGAATGCCCAGCAAGTACCAGCCACCGCCCTTGAACAGACCCATGCGTCCGTTGGTTGTGTCCAGCGGTATGGGGTTGTCGGCAAAGAGTCCCACGGCGATGACACCCCAGATGCCACAGACGCCATGCACTGCACTCGCACCCACCGGATCGTCCACGCCCATGCGATCGAACAGGGGCATGGCCAGCACACAGAGCAGCGAACCGATGGCCCCAATTATCAAGGCCTCCCACGCGCGATACAAGAAGCAGCCAGCCGTGATGGACACCAGCGAACCGAGCACTCCATTAATGAGATCCATGATGTCCATGCCACCGTCGTGCCGCCAAAAGGAGTAGCTGTGGAGAGAAAAAGACTTGAGCAATGGCCTTGGATTTATGTTTTGCTTACATGGAGCTGGTAAAGCCACCGCCAAAGGAGCCCATCATTGTCATTACGGCCGCTCGCGCTGCATACTGCCACTTGGCGCCACTGACACCATAAGTGCTGCCCGAATTGAAGGCCAGCCAGCCCCACCAGAGCACAAACAGGCCCATGCAGGCGTTGACTGGATTGCCCAGCGGCAGAGGATCAAAACCCTCGGAGTATCGGCCCAGACGCGGACCCAGCATGGCGGCCGAGGCAAACGCCGAGGCGCCACCAATCAAATGCACGGGTCCGCTGCCGGCAATATCCACGGCGCCCAGTTTATTGAGAAATCCATGCTCTCCCCACACCCAGCCAGCGGGAATGCAATAAACGGCCGTGTTCAGAAACGAGAACAGGCAGTATGCCTTAAAGTTACAACTGGAATGGAAAGTCTTTGAATATTTTATGTCTGATGGCTCGAGGAACGTATAACGTACCGCTCTGCCATTGCGCCACTCACAATGGTCGTGGCCGTGGTGGCAAACGAGAGCTGGAACAGGAAAGCAGCAAATATTTGACCCATTAGGGCATCGCCAACGGGAGGATCCAGCAGAAAGTCTCCAATGGCTATAAACGGATTGGAGAGCGGTCCACGGCCGAAGCTCATGCCATAGCCAAAGAGCCAATAGGTAAAACCGCCGAGCACAATATCGATCACGTTCTTCATCATGATGTTGACCTCGTTCTTGATGGACACACAGCCCGACTCCAACATGCCAAAGCCCGTTTGCATTGTGAATATGATAAAGGACGATGTCAGCACCCAGTTGGTGTCTTCCGTGGAGAGATCGTAAAGTCCGGGTATCACATAGTTGCTATGATTACGCCCGACCCCCTTCAAAGCTGACGCCGTGGCGTTGTCCATTTTCGAAGCCGTACAGGACGTCCGACAGCCTCGCGTGATGGTCAAAGAGTGCGCGACACAGTGGGACACATGGAAGTCATGACATCAAAACATCAAATTCGAGTTGGCCAAATTTTCCCAGTGAATAAATGAAAGTTGCAAATTACCTGCATTTCATTTAAACTGCAATTTAATCGCCGCCTTTCAGCAATTCGTCAATTATTTCGTGTGCGTGTTGTTTACGGCGGCTAAACTCTTGTTGTTGATTTTTTTCGCAGGGCCCTTTGAGCTTGACATTGTACGGTTCTTGGGGAGTTGCATGACAAAATTAATGAGTACAGTTTGCATTTAATTGAATTAAACTACCAGCGGAATTCATGAGTAAAGTGGTAGAGCTGAGGATTATTTCAATAAGTCAATTCTTCTCAATTTTTTTAAATTTTAAATTTGTCTTTTGTTTTCTTTTGCATTTTCGATAGCGGGTTTCGTCTGCTTTTACAGTAATCGATCAGATGTGCCGTTTCGATGCCATTAATTGAATCTATCGATCACTACAATAAAAGGTTTACAGTAACATAGAACATGAAAGCCACTTGTTATGCTATTTTCTGCAGCAGCTTTATTTTTCTTACCATTGGTACATTTTCCAACCGTTTCAACTTTAAAATTAATGTTCACTTTATACAAGTTCCGCTGTAGCCCTGGAACTGGTAAATACCGATATATATATGTTTGTCGATAGTTTAGGCACCCTGTTTTTGAGGGGTGCTCTTTATCTAAAAAAAACCTATTCAACAATATTTAAATTTCAATACAAAGAGTATATTACATAGAGTGAGATCTTCCATAAGTAGTTTGGGAAATTAGGGTGTACAAATACCCATATTCCAAATCTTTGTTGTATGTATGTAGTTCATGAGTAGTTACTGTGTAGTTAAAATTTAAGAAAATGTATTTTCACATTGACCGTTTATTTTTAAACCTTATTTTATGGGTTATCCCATTAGAAGGAGTCATTAAAAATAACCAATCTTGAAGCCATTTTATGCATTCATCGTATAAAATTATATATTTAGTTCTGAAAGCTCTAACTAGGTCGCAATATTGAGCCGAACATCAAAATCGTGGAATGTAATTTCCAATCAACATAAAAGAACTTTAACACGGGCGTTAAGTGGGTTTTCCTTAGTATTTTTGCGGCATTTTCGGAATATGAAAAGGTATAATTCCGGGGGTCGGATGGTATAATTTATCAGTAAATCCGCGGTCACACTGGTCGGCTCGAAGTTTCGTAAAAAAAACTGTTGAAAATATTGAATAAAAAGTTATCTGGCAATTAACAAGCTTTAATTGATTGTGCGGCTATAAGTGCGAATTATCCGGGTGCAATATGTATTTTTTGGCATTGCTTGCGTTCATCGGAAATGCCAAAGGTAAAAAGCTAGTGGGGAAAACTGGTGTGAAAAATTTGGTACACACACACATACACCTGCAAAAATCAGCCCCATGTCCTGGCCGAGGAGCAAAGATAATGAAAATGGCGAAAATGTATAACATTTGAATAGTGCGAAATGTGTAAAACTCCTTAGAAGCGAAAACAAGGTCTTTCATGCAAAATCAATTTCGATTGGGTTGGCTCCTTCTACAAAAATTGGAAATATGGTCCATGGCCACAGAGTTCACAATTTATGGGACACGGGGCACACACATACATATACACGTATGTATACCAATACCACGGCACATGCTGCGCTTCGGTTCGCTCTTTTTCTCAGTAGAGCATAGGCAGAGCAGCAGCAGCAGCAGAAACTCCTGTGAAAAGGGGGCATAACGGTTCTTGGGGGTGGGGAAATGGAAATGGCAATACGAAGGAAGTGGCCTGCAAAATTTTGCTTTGCTTCTGTACATACATATACATGTATTAATATATGTATGTATGTTCGTGTGGGTGGGTGGGTTGTTTGTGTGTATGGTGTTTATTTTTTGCATGTACACCCTGGCTCCTGTTCGTGTATGGGTGTGTACTTTTGTGTTGGTGTTGGGGGCGGGCGGGAGGCTGGACTGGGTGTGTATGTTGCTTGTGTATGTATTTATCATTCACACACATGCACACAGCAAATTTCACTTGGAAACTCTCGCATAAAAGGCAACATTTTTTTCTCTTCTTTTTTTTGGTGCGGGGGCGGGGGCGGAACGCACGCCTGTTTGCCATTTTCGTTCGTGCGTTTCCTGGCCAGAAATTCGCTTTCGGTATGGTCGCCTCGGGACCTGAGTCCCTCCCCGCCGTTGTCATGCAGCACACGCATATGTGGCGGCGTTGTGTATGTACTGTATGCACACATTTGTGTGTATTTGTTTTTAATTTGAATTTCCTTTTGCTGTTTAGCATTTAAATGATGTCGAAAATGTTCTGCGTTTGCATTTAATTTCATTCAAGTGATAAATATCATAGTCTCTCTCTCTCTCTCTCTCCCTCACTTTCACTGTTGGTTTATGCAGCTGTGCAGATTCCTCTCCGTCCCTGTCGCTCATCCAGCACCTGCTGCACTTTGTCTATGCATTTGTAATTGTATTCGTGTGTGTTTGTGTGGTTGTGTACGTGTTTTTGGTGGCACAATGTTAAATCAGCGAAAAGTTGGTCAAGTGTGTCAAAATAAAGAATTCAGGCCCCAGCATCATCGAGTGTGCGATTATATGCAGGTGTGTGTGTGTGTGCAAACGAGTACACACGTACTTGGGTTTGTGGTAACTGTAAATTACAAGCGACATACTCGAGCTTCTGGAATAATCAGGGTTGCTCTTGTTAACTTATAACGGTTCTTCAGAGGAGGTTCTGGAAGAAGTTTCTAGAACATGAAATAATACAAGAAATGCCAAAAGATCAGAGTTCTCAACATCTGCAAAGTCCCCCATAAATATGCTTTAAAATATGCATCCAAAAAACTCCACACGACAACGAAAAACTCAAGTTATCGTTTCCACAGATGGTAACGCGGTGAGCTCCAGCCTCATACCCGGCGGACACTGCCGTGACTACAATGGCAAGCTATACGAGACGGGCATGCACTATATGCCCGGGCCGGACTCCTGCCGGCTGTGCATCTGCGACAGCGGGCTGCCCAAGGCCTGCAAGATGGTGCTGTGCGAGGCGTTCAGCAAGTGCAAGTCCTTCCAGACGGTGGGCAGCGGCAACAACTGCTGCGAGGTGATCTGCCTGGATGATCAGTTCAGCGATGGGAGCACAGACTTTGGCATTTGACTGGTGGCCAGTGGCATCACGGCCACGCTCTCTCTGTCCTTGCTCTTCTTCCTGGTCAATCGGTTGAGGCAGCGTAAGATGCGGGCACGAGAGAATCGCCAGAATGCCGAGGATCAGCGCAGCATTGTGGGTAGCATTGGGTGAGTCATTAAACAGCCCCCAGCTAGTCCCCACTAGACAGTTAAAGCATTTCCCTGTTGTTCCTTTCAGATACATTGCTGGCAACATGGGCTACATGGAGGGGAATCTGAGTGCCATCGATTACTCGTATGGGGGAGCAGCCACCCACTATCCGCTGTGGAAGCCGCACTTTCCGCGCGGCGAGGCACCTCCTCCATATGAGGAGGCAGTGGCCATCTCCCAGGCAGAGGCGCTGAGTGCCCAGTGCGTGGTCAGCCTGCCCGCGAGTTCTCAGCGTGCCGTCGCGAGCGTCAGCCAGCAGCAGCAGCTACAGCAACAACAACAGCAAGCGCTCCAAGCCCACCAGGCACATCTCCAGCAACATACGCTCCAGCTGCACACTCAGCCGCAACAGCATCATGCCCCGCAGTATACCCAACAGTTGGTGCCACATCCGCAGCATGCCCATCAGATGGCTGCCGCCGCCGCTGCAGCAGCAGCAGCCAATGGTGGCTCTGTTCTGCCGCAGTCGAACCAGTACACACAGAGCACCACGAATCTGATCAACATCAATATCAATAGCGGGGGCGTGACCACCATAGCCACTGGCGAGAATCACCAGCCGCCGTATAGCCTTCAGAGCGAGCAGCAGCACAGTCTCGAACAACAGCAGCAACAGCAGCACCACCAGCAGCAGTTGCAGCTGCAACATCAGCAACAGCAGCAGCAATTGCAGCTGCAACAGCAACACCAACAGCAGCAGCAACAGCAACAACTGGCTCAAGCTCAGGCTCAGGTCAGCAATGGTTCCATTTGCCTTCAGACAATGCCCAAGCAAAGTGGGGGCGGCAGCAGCGAGTGCAGCTACAAAAACTGTCACTTGAACATCAGCGCCAGCGTGACTACAGCAGCGGCCACCAGTAGCTCTGCTTCCTACAGTGCGTCACGCAGGACAACGCCACGCGGCTCCCAGGAGCTGCTCCATCAGTTGCCCCAACAGCAGCAGCAGCAGCAGCAAACGCAACAGCAGCAGTATCTCACGGTGGCCGATGTAGAGATCAATGCCAGTGCCAGTGCAGCCAGCTATCATTCCCTGCCCGCCAGCAGCGAACTTATGGCCACGCCCACGCATGCCCAAGTGCTGCAGCATCAGCAACAACAGCAACAACAGCAGCAGCACCATCAACAGATGCTGGCAGCTGCCATGTCCGCCCCGGCAATGGAGATATTGCAGCCTTTAGAAATAGCAACCATTTCATCGGCGCCTGCCTGCAGCACATCGGATCAGGCCACACAGCTGCCGTTGCATGCGACGCTTAAGGCACAGCAGCAGCAACAACAACAGCAGCAACAGCTCAGTCTGGTGTCCGCATCGAGCAATAAGACGCCCTCGAGCTCTCGTCGCTATCATCGCACTATTCCGCGATACTTTGCCGTGGCCGATCCGCTGCAGGTGAATGTCAGCAGCAGCAGCAGCAGCAAGCCCAAGAGCAGCAACAGCAGTGAGGTGGCAGCCACCAAGGCCAGCAAGAAGCCGATGTGCCAGTGCCCCATCCAGCATGTGCCCATGTCCTATATGGGCAGCACGGCCAATGCCAATGCTTTTCTGAGTGGCGCCGGCAAGCTGTTCAGCAACTCGAGCAGCAATTCCAGCCCCACATGCTCCCTGTCGCCCGGGGCTGCTGTGGGCGGCGGTGGCAGTGTCCGGCATGCTGCCACTCTGGCATACGGCCAGCGGGCCAAGTCCTCGACGAATCTGCAGCAACATGCACAGGATCTCATAACGGCTGCAGGCGGTGGCACGCTCAAGCGCGGAGGGGGCTCAGCATGCGGGCATGAGCCAAAGATAACCACAATCTCCAAACAAGTGGGCGATGAGACGCAGACTCACCATCATCCACATGTCAGCGGCAGCTCGGGTGGGTCCAGTGGTGGTGTGAATGTCTCGGCTATAATTCCACCGCCACCGCTGCAGCACGCCGAGGATGTGTCCGCACCGCCCATCGTTTTGGGGCGCGTCCAGAAGCGTTCCTCATCGTCCAGCAATTCGGGGGAGCAGCGTGGGCGTAGCTCAAACGGCAGCGGCAGTGCAGCCGGACGTAGTGCATCCAGCAGCGGTGGCGGTGGCGCTGCCGATGTGCTCTCCACCGCCTACTTGAATCGAAAGGTGAGTTCGAAATGTAAGTAATCCCATCATTGTGAGAGATTAGCTTGCAGAGCGGTGAATGAAATCCGAAAGAAATGAAATTTGAGAGACACTTTGATTGGCTGTTGATTCCATTCCCCGATCTGAGAATTGCTTTGGCTGCCGAAAGCTAATCCTATGTATACTTGCAGGTTGATGCCTACTTGAGTTTGACACAGAAACAGCAGCAACATTTCTTTAACCAACAACAACAGCAGAGGCAGCAGCAGCAACATCACGATCAAAGCAATCCAACTTTACCACCGAAACTCTACAAAAGCCTAACGAATTTAAAAAGCTCAACAGTCGCCAAAACAATCACGGCGGCGGCCCCTACATCCTCCTCCTCCTCCTCGACGTGCAACAACAACAGCGTGGCCACCATTTACACGCTAAGCAAGTCAACCGCCAGCTCGAGTGTTCATCGGAAAGAGCAAACCACACCCACATTGACACTGCCGCCGGCAAGTCCCAACGCGGCCGGCACCGGGGAGAAGCTGCTGCTGGCCAGTGGCAAGATCAATTCGAGCACATTCTATCCGTTGGCCAATCATGTGACCTACACCCTGCCCAAGCACATCAGCGGCAAGGTGTCGCTAAACAGCACCATCAACAGCGTGGTCAGCAAGGTGCCATCGGTGATCAGCATACCGCCCGTGGAGAACAACAATGCCACAACAGCGACTGCCGCTGCCGCTGCTGCAACCAAAAGCACAACACTGCCAAAGATATTGCGTGTAAAGCGCGACACGGGAACCGGAACGAGCACGAGTACCAGTACGAGTACGAGTACGAGTCTGGCCATAGCCCATTGCCAGATGCCCAACTATCCGCTGGCGGCGCCCAAGAGCAGCTCCAGCGGCGGGCGATCGGCATCGACAACACCGAGCAAGCAATTGCCCGTTTGCACCACCTCGAAGAACTGTTTAAATCCCAAGGAGCACTTCTTGCCCAACGACACCAGCCTAGACGATGACTATCTGAGCGAGTGCGAGAACTGCAAGATTGCGCAGAGTGCCAAATACTATCTGGATGCGGAAATGAGCGGCGGCGGTTCTTCAGCCTCTCCGCAAGAGACCATGACGCTGCAGCGTAAATCGCTTGAGGAGACGAAAGAGGAGCCGCACGACAGTTACTATCGGAGTTCGCAGACGCTGCCCAGCAATGCCAAAAAGCATGGGTGAGTGATCCAACAAGGCCATGGCAAAGACATTTCAGTTGTTTATAGTTCATGTTCTTCCCCTGCAGATCTGTCAGCAAAAATAACAATCGCGAGCCGTGGCAGTTCTCAACGATTCCCGCTGCCAGCTCATCGGACGAGGATGTCAACGAATGAGATTTAAGCCATTTTCTTTAAGGTGCCCCCTTGGGCCAGAAGAGTGTGCATCCTAAAGAAAATATAGGCTACAAAAGAAAAAGAAAGAATACCCCAAAAATCCAAAAGAGTAAAGCTAAGAGTTAGATGTCAACGTATTTGTTGCTGCAAAATATTGAAAGAGATCACTTGTATATAAGAGACAGAAACACGAAATGTAATTTAAGTCTAATGCTCAAAAAAAAGGAACGAATATTATTGTATATTTACGGAATAGTTATGGCATTGAATATGTAGATTCACTGACTGTTTAGATATGCTATCCCTGAAGATTACACTAACCAATCAGCGGCATGTAAATTTGCGTGTTTGTTATGCACCACACAACACACCTCCTGTATATCTCTGTATGTATGTAATTGAAGAAAAAACACTGTATATGATACCATTAGGAAGGGAAATCAATTATAATCAATGGATACACCCATTATGGATTAATGGATTAGAGGAACTGTTGAATACTTGGCGTATATGCATTTGAATCATAATTGTATGATGTAAGGATGAAAAGAAGATGTCAAACATAACTGCCATCTGCCAATCGTTAAATGTCAATAATTATTATATATGTATTTGTATATGTAATATCTATTCTATGTAATGTATGGTAACTTTTTTATAACTATGGAATCTGACCAACATTGAAGGTATCTACCCCGCTCCCTGATTGCTGCACACCCCCTCAAAAGAACTGTAGGATAAGCTTCAACTTAAACTTATACAAACAAAAGGAATATAGGGAATATAGGTACATATTTTGACATCACATGCCAATAACCTAAGCCCCTAAAGTTCTTCCTCACACGCCGCACTCCATGGTAAATATTTCTATAATTGTTCGTTTTTTTCCATAAAATATAAAGTAACTCCCAAATGAATGTACCATATATAAAATGAACATAATTGAGTGTATAGATAAGTAAGTAAAACAAAAATTGTTTCCAAAAGTCGTATTTAGACATTAGACGGTTTCTTTATCGATAACGAAGGACTTCTTGGCTAAAGAATCATTTAATTTTAACTCTCCTTTATTCATTCAGAAGGCGGCGGAGCTCTTAACGACCCCAAGGCAGCCAGTCAGTCGTCGTCTAATGCTACCGATAGAGTCACCCAAAAATATTTGATAGATAGTAGCGCCACACGTCCCCCAAACAGCAGTGAGAGGCAGAGATAGGTGGCACGGCACGGCACTAGGTTGCTCAGATAATAAAAAAAAAATATATTGTTTGATTTAATCAAATTACAAGAAAATAAAAACAAAAAACTAGTCGTAATCATACTCAAAAACAACAAAGAGATACTAAGCCCGGAGTTAGTTATGCCAGCAATTAGTCGAAAGCTTACAAAATATATGGAAAGCCAAAGATTACCAGAGAATAGAGAGAGAGAATATATGTATATTGAAATAGTTTTTGATTTTCTTTAGTTTATATGTAATTTTTTCAGTTAATTATTTAATTATATTGAACTTTTGGACAAAAAAACACATGACAATGTGATTTTTGTTCTAGTTTTTTGGTTGTAAATGCGATCTCGGATCCGACGGGGACTTTTGGTCTGACAAAAACTGAATTGTGTTCAATGGATGCTCAAAACAAATAGATATACATATATCTTTAAGAATGTACAATATGTTGTTTAGTTTCGGATATATACTTAACGAAAATGGTAAAAAACAAACTCTGTTATGAAATGCTCAAAGCGTGTACTGACCACAACGCAATCGTGTGTCCCTCCCAATGCCACAGTGTTTGGGTGGGTCTTTAATTTAACAAAAAAAGGAAATTAAAAGTATTACCAGAAATTACTCAATAGTATTACAAAATAATCAATGGAATCAAACGTTTTTTCAAAATATAACTTATTAGTGACGAGTCATTTATCAAAATTTAGTTAAAAAAAAACTATTCAATGAACAACAACAACAAAAAAGAACATATGTACATCACGGCTAAGTACGAATTTTTATTCATTAAGCTATATTTACTATTGATGAAAAATCTCAAGAAACCAAAAATATTAAACTAAAAAACGAAATAAAAAAATATACTTGGTAAAATGTAGTTTACAATTACAAAATGAATAATGAAACAAAAAAATAAATTATAATTAAAACTAGTGTGTGGAGATAGTTAAAACAAATTTACCAAATTCGAAAACCAAAAAATAAAAACGTTTCAAAATTATTCAACACTGAAAATAATGTCGATAACGTGCGATTAATCATTGATTAATTATCGATGTGCATCAAATGTTTCGATGGCATAACATTTTCTGAACGAATAATTGCTTAACAAAAAAAACCAAATACAAAATATTACGAGTATCAATGTGTTATTGAACAAAAAATCGTATTGTAACTATTTAAATTTAATTGAACTAAAAAAACGTGGAAAAATAAATTGGTCTATAATGAAATATTTAAAGAGTGTTTTCGATTGAAGGAATTTCCCCGTCATGTTGCCTACTTTCCAGCGTTGGGTAGATAACATCAACTGCAGGACAGAAGCGCCTTTCACCCTGTTTCTTCTAAAATGCAAAATCTCATTAATTTCCCATAATAAGAAGTCATTCTCATGGTTTTAATTGTAAAAAATGCAAATACAATTTGTTGTGGTTTTCTTTTGTTTCGTTTCATTTTCCTTTTTTTGTATTTAAATCATAAAAACAATTTTACGATGCATCAGATTTTGCCATTTAGTTACTTTTTATATAATATGTATATGGTATAACCTATTAGTTTTTGTAATGCCTGATTCTTCTATGGGGTTTGCAAAACACTCGCAAGCGAAATTTGTGTGGTTTATGTACATACAACAAAATTCAATAAATTAAGTTATGTATGTAGTTTGCTTTTTGTTTGATCAAAGGACACGTTGGCGTCGGCGGAAGGAAGGGGAGACCAAGGAGGAGCAGGACACAAAAGACGCTTTCGGGGGATAATAAAGATGATGCTGCTACTGCTGCCACTGCTACGGCTTGGAGAACCAATCGGGATCGGAATCGGGCTGGGCTGTGGGGGTCCTTAATCTATTTCTATTTCGGCTGACTGTCCAGAACGGGATTAATTGTCTTCCCTCCAAAGATCTGACCCCATCCAATCAAACTGTAAGAAGAGAGCATGCCATTAGATTGGAATTGTTTATGGATTGCTGATGGCCTTGTACTTACCGCCAATGGTTCTCCACACGTCTGCTGAGTGCAATCTTCTCTCCCTTCTCGGTACACACCGGGGTTGTGAGCACAATCTTGGCCAAATCCCCCTTGGTGGCCGAGATGCGACCGCCAGTGCTGAGCGATCCGATGTTGACCAGCAGGATCTCGTTCTTCTGCAGCTTCTCGACACGTGCACCCTTCTTGTCACCGTCCGTGCGTACGCCGAGCAGGCGACGCAGCAGGTAGTATGAAATTTCCAGCTCCTGATAGATGTCGGGCAGCTGTCCGACGGCACCCAGCACCTGGCCGACCAAACGATCGGCACGACAGAGCGTGGGATCGATTTTGGTGCCGACACCGATCAAACCACCGGGCACGGCATACTGCAGTTCGTTCTGTTCGGCAAAGAGCGAAACGATGCGCGAGAATATGGGGCGGCAGGTGATGTTGCCATCGCTGTCCTTGGTCACCACACCGGGACGCACTTCGATCTCCTGGCCCACCTTCAGCACACCGCTCAGAATGGAGCCACCGGCGACGCCACCCTTCAGGTCCTGCACCTCACAGCCCGGCTTGTTTACATCGAAGGAACGGATGACAATCAGACGTGGCGGCGCATTAAAGTCCCGCTGCGGCACAGGAATCTTGTTCACAATATATTCACAGAGCACGTCAATGTTGTATTTGAGCTGGGCCGAAATGGGTATAATCGGCGCGCCCTCGGCAACGGTGCCCTGGACAAACTTGGTGATCTCCTCGTACTGCTCCTTCGCCTGGCTCTCCTTGATCAGATCGATTTTATTTTGCAATATCAAGATCTGTTTCAGTTTCATGATCTCAATGGCAGCCAAATGCTCAGAGGTTTGCGGTTGTGGGCAGGATTCATTGCCTATAAAAGGAAAGGGAAACAGAAAGTTAGTTCAAGCTAGAAGATATTTGTTGACTGATAGACTTACCAGCAATGAGCAGCAGTGCGGCGTCCATTACAGCGGCACCGTTCAACATGGTGGCCATAAGAATGTCGTGACCGGGGCAATCCACAAAACTCACATGCCGCACCAGTCTGAAATTGCCAGAGCATGCGGGTCGTGTACAGGGCAAGCTGTCATCCTTGCTCGAGGCATCCGACACAAAGCTGGCCGGTCGCGGGCACTTGGGATTGTCGCACTTGTAAATTTTGGCATTGGCATAACCTGGAAAACATATCGAAATAAAATGCACACAAAATGAGTTCCACAAGCAGTTCCATCGTTAGAAACCTCTCAGCCTTAGAACCGTATTACTTATGCCCCAAAATCATTATAAATTAAATTGTCTTTATTCATTTCATTTAATTTATGTGTGACATTTGGACAAAAATATTAATTAAATCCTAAATATTATATGGAGTATTTTCAGTGAAAATGTGAAGTCAATAATAATTAATAATTACAATACAAAAATGTCTGATCTCTCGTTAAATAAAGTCTCAAACTTAACATGGAAGCAAACAAATTATTCCACAAGACTGGAACTATATTCTAACGATTGAGGCTTGTAATGATAATAATTTGTTGCATCATATGGCAGTGCAGCAACAGCAAAAAAAAAAAATAATCAAATGCTGGCATCGAGAATTGGAACTTAAAACAAGACCTTCCGGCAATTGGCCGCCCCACATCGACACTGAACTCGCGCAGCCGTGGATATATTCTCATAGGGCACATCCTCATTGTCCGCTCGAATGTAGTCAAAGCTGAGCTCCTCCCCCGCCTTGATCGGACGAATGGTGAAGAAGACCAGGTGGGGCAGAGCCATGTTCAAGTGCTCGATCCAGCAAGGGAACACAGCCAGATTGGGATCGCACGAATGATTGATAAAATGTGATATGTTGCCATAGTTGGCCGCATCCACAGTATACTCGCTATCCAGCGATGTATTGTAGTCCAGATCAAACAGATAGGTACGCCCATTGTCGTCATAGGCCTTCCCACGCTCATTAGCCTCGTCGCAGGTGATAATCTCTCCGATATATTCGCAGACAAACTCTCCCTTTTTCAGAGCCTGGGGTGTGCGGACACCCCAGCCCCTTCCGTTGCTTGTTTTGAAGAGCACAAGCGGATGCTGTCGCCCTTTCTGTACGAGACGATTGGTGCAGCTTTCATCGCAGGAACATCGGCTATTGCACTCATAGATGGCACTGCCTGGCCGGAGCCGCAGACGCCCGGTGCTACGCTCGTAAGCAAAGATTTCGCCAGCCATTCTTCCACAACACATAGAAGAGGCGGTGCAACTTTCTGCGCTCTCATGGCACTTGCAGCCCACAAGTCCAGCCTGTGGCTTGGGTACCCCTGCTCCAATGATGTTCTTTTGTATGTACTTGAAACCGCTGTCAATCGTATCCAGATCCCAATTGTTTTCCACTCGTATGGGCGGTGACGGCAGCTCCACTCTATTCATTTGCTGCTCAAACCGCAGCAATTCATGCAGCTGCTTGCGACGATCAAAGTAACACCGGCTAATCTGCATGCGGCGCAGGGCACGCTGCCCGATTCGCTCGGGTTGCCGCAGGCTCCGACTAGAAGCGGCACGGAGCTGCGCAAGCAATATGATATCAATCTGCAGCTCAAGCGGATCATAGGCATCAATCTCGATAATGCTCATACTTTGTATATCTTTATTCGGCGGTATGTTGGCGAGCTGTGTCTCCAGTTCCCCAGTGATGTGGGCTACATAAACCTGATGCAGCTGCAGCATACGCTCAACAAAATGTTCCATTTCGGCACAATCCGACAGATTGTCGTACGATTCCCATGTGTTGGCGCTCTCATCGTAGCCCTGCCATTTGACATAGAAAACGGGACGACACTGGACCACCTCCACGTGCTCGATCCTCTCCACAATGTACTCGCCCCTCGGTAGCTTCTTCATCGCCCGTCCATCGTTGTTCTTGCTCCTTTTGGCCGATGGTGTGGGTGTTCGGGCACCGCCGCTACGTCGTCGCTTGAGATCGTTCACTTCCAGGGGGCCAGCCGAAAACTGTGATAATTGATCGGTTTCATCGCAGCTGACGATGCTGCCATAGCCGCTGCTGTGGCTGGGACTCAATGAGGTTTGGCTGGTGCTGCGACGACTAATGCGTGTTGCTTCCGCGGGGGGCAGCGCATGGGCTGCTGACTTTGTCGCCCACTCCTTTCGCCGCTCGGCAAGAAGGCGCAGCTGCTTTTGTTGCTTGATTTCGTATTTCTGTCGCTGGACCTTGGATTTCAAAAGTAGTGGGATTTTCTTTTCGCTTAAGCGTTCTGCAAAGTGAAAATTTTTTGTTTGTTTCGGACATTTTTGTTTTGATTTTTGTGATTTTTGTGGGTCGCGGCGTGTGGTTGGCGCAAACGAAAAACGGGAAAAAGAAGAAAAAGATTTGCAATTAATTAAATTGCTGGATTATCAGTGAATCAATCATAATAAACATTCAATCATTGCAAGAGACTAAAGCATACAGAAATAGAGAAAGAGAAGTAGTGAGAGATTCCCAACAAGAAGATGCAACTATCTTTTAGTACAACTTTCTTTTTTACTCTTTCTATCTACAGAAAGGCGACGACACACCTTGGAAGGGGCGCACTGCCTGCTAATCCAGCAATTTAAGTATACAAATTACACAATTACAAAAAGGTTAATAATCATTTACAGAACGCTTTTTGATCCCATTTACACATCGTTGCAAGCCAGCGACATTTTAAAACAAAACTAATTGAAGGAACAGCAATAACTCGCGGCAACAGCAGGAGGAGCAGCAGCAGCAGTTGGCGGCTTCCAACGCGGGTGTGCCGTCGTCAGTGTACTTAAGAGACTTAAGATCCCACAGGAGATCAGAAGGGATCGCACACTCCAGAGAGTGTGCAAATGCTTAAGCCATTTACATTGATACATAAGGTTTAGCTCTAACTATGTTTAGGTTATTGATTTACAGTATGTATACATAAATATATCTTCATCAAATCATCATCATCACATGTTCCATTTACCCCCCACTCACCGAGCTTAATTGTAATGTTGCGCTCCAATTCGTTTTTAAATCGGACCGTCTGTACGCCGGATATGGCTTTGACTACGGTGGATTTTCCGTGCGCGACATGTCCGATTGTGCCAATGTTGATGGTCGCCTGGCGCGAGATCACCTCGGGCGACAGAGGTGTAAGGTTGCTGACTTCCTGCAAAAGGTATACACCGTAGATAAAATAATGATCAATGAATGGAGTTGCCTGCTGGGGGATGGTCTTATCGTATTTATCCACCCCCTCGGTACTCTTAAACTTCTCGTAGTATACGCACGAGAATGTGTAATGTGCGTGTTCGTGTGTGTGTGTGTATGGGAAAGCCGTACATTTTGAGGTTAGAGTGGCATTTGTATTGCATCAGATAGACTGGTGGCCACAAATGAGCGGCTCTGTTTCGGCAAAACAGCACAACAATTTGATACATTTCCGCTTTATGTCTATGCCAGATGCCGAGGCAAAAAAAACCCTGAAAATCCGCACCAGCCCAGAAACTAACGCCACGTGCTGCATTTTTCGTGTGTACCCTCACCCCCGTGGATGTGAGAAACAACAAAATGTTGTCAGCAGCAGAGACACTAACTTAAGTGTTTAAAGTTATATAGATGTGTCTGCGTTAAGAAATTCTTGTTTTTTCATACAAAGATATCTGGGCGCGTCCTGCCGCCTCCGCACCCCGCTGTTTTCAGTGGAAGCGGCACAATAATGACGACGCGTACACTTTCACACACGGGAAAAAAACAGACTACCAGAAGATTGTCATTTTCGCATGCTTACCAAATTCCTCAGGTCCTGCTTTTGCAAATTCCGATTCACATTGACTTGAGCTTCAGCCGTGGCCATGTTTTTAATGTTTTTAAAAACGATTTATGTATAAAATTATAAAATTAATCTCCAGCTCCTTCACGTCGGCATCAAATATTCTCTACGCGTGTTGTAAAGGGCGGAAAACGCGAATGTAATTTGCTGGTGTTGCAAAACGAAAGAGCTCACATTTGAATACTTTTATTCGATATGTGAAAAGATATGTTCAAACCATCGATATATCGTTATTTCCATTTGCAATTTGTGAACTAATTTCAAAAATATGGTAGAAAATAAAAAAGTAAAGCTGCTGCATTTTTAGTCCTGAGTATCTATATCCTGCGATGCGTTGCGATGCTCCAAGTGTCCACAAAATTGTACGAGCGATACTATCGACAGTGGCATCGATGGTTTCCCATCCACTAACATCGATACGCTTTTACAGTTCTGCCGCAAACGCAAAAAATCCGCTTCTGCTCGTCGACTGTACCGCCGTTTTGCTGAATTGTTTTACAATTTAAAATTACTTGTAATTGCACAAGTATCACCCACCCGCATACCTAGACCCACACACACACTAAAAAAACAATCAGAATGTCGAGCGTGCCAAAGCGACCAAAACTGGATGGAGCCGCCGTTGACGGATCTGCCGGCACAAATGAGGAGGAGTCTGAGGCATTGGAGTTAATCGATGCCTGCCAAAACGAGATTGATGCGCTAAACGAGAAGGCCAGCGAGGAAATCCTCAAGGTGGAGCAGAAATACAACAAACTCCGCAAGCCATGCTATGAGAAGAGGAGCGAGCTCGTAAAGAGGGTGCCAAACTTCTGGGTGACATCGGTAAGTCCAGTCCTAATCCCATCACATCTTCCGGCACCCTGCCATTAGTTGCATGGTATGCGTTTCCATGTTAGCAGCCAAATTTCGGTCCTCAAGTGTTAAGTGGCGGCAAAGCTGATGCTGCAGAATATACAGAAAATGTAATTGATTCTTCCCCCCTGTTTGAGGGTCCATCAAAATTTGTCTCTATTCAGGCAATTTTTTTTCTTCATCTTTTGATGCCGCCGCCATCGCAGCCGCCGCACCGCTCTTTTTCTGCGCGAGCGTGTGGGTGCGAGTGTGTGTATCGATAGATGTGTCTGCCTGTCGTCTGCTAGAAAAATAAGCTCACTTTATTGATGCAGCTCTTGTTTATTTACTTGCGATAAAGCTGTTTTCCCATTAAAACGACTACTCTGCAAATTATATAAAAATTGCGTACTTTCGGTGAAATGGCGCCAGTAGGGGAGACTTGTTCGGCTATCGTTATCGATTGCGAAGCACATTTACTATGTGCTGTAGAATGATAAGATCCCCGGTCTTGTGCTAAAAATCAACTCAATAAACTAAACTCTCTTTCTCTATCTACCCATAACAGTTCATCAACCACCCACAAGTATCTGGCATTCTGGACGAAGAGGAGGAGGAATGCTTGCATGCCCTAAGCAAGCTGGAGGTTGAGGAATTCGAAGATATCAAATCTGGCTATCGTATCAATTTCCATTTTGACGAGAACCCATACTTTGAGAACAAGGTGCTCACCAAAGAGTTCCATTTGAACTCAGCGGGTAAGATAGCAGCTCTTAAAATCTGTTAAATGTGTGTAAAACTTTAGTTTTATTTTACTTTTCTAGCTGCTTCAGAGAACGGCTCGGACTGGCCCGCGTCGACTAGCACTCCTATTAACTGGAAGGAGGGCAAGAATCTGCTGAAACAGCTGCTGACGAAACCCTATGGAAACAAGAAGAAACGCAATTCCGAATACAAGACCTTCTTTGATTGGTTCTCGGATAATACCGATCCCGTCAACGATGAAATTGCAGAGCTGATAAAGGATGATCTTTGGCCAAATCCACTGCAGTATTACCTAGTACCTGATATTGAGGTGGAGCCAGAAGACGAGGAAGATAACGACGACAACGAAGAGGAGACGTTCGACGATGAAGACGGAGAAGATGGCGAGGGTGATGATGACGATGAAGATGAAGGTAAGCCATTCATCTACATATTCACTTAAAAATATCAATTGCAATTAATACGTTTAAATTCTGTTCTTTCAGATGACAAGTAAACACTCCCTCCCCTTACACCATGGATAAACAGAAAGCCCAAAGTGTTGTTTTCCCCTCCACACACACACAACCCCTTTTACCATTAAATTTGATTCTGTGTGAATTCGTAGAGCCTACACCAGTCAACCAACCACTCCAGGGTTGAAGGCTAAATCCAAGCAACCATTTTTTTTATTTCAAGGAAAAATATCCAACGCGTATTTTCAGTGAAGAAAAGGAAGAAAAATTAAAAGAAATTTTAAAATTACAAATAAAAAAAGACGTGGAATCTCTTAACAGAGTGGACATGAAAGCATAGCTTTAATTTATTTTTAAACCATTATATAGGTATATATGTATTAAGTGAACATTAGTTGTATTTTGGTTAAGATATATTGATGGGTTGGTAAGGCCTAAACCTAACCCTTGAGGCTGGTCAAGCCAGCACGCATTACCTCGTCGACGAGCAGCAGATTGCTGGCTATAATTGAGCACGAGTTGAGGATCTGCTTCTTGACAATGTAGTTGTCATAGATGCCCATATCGACCGGCTTCATGGGCTCACCGGTGGCCAAATCGAGGCCAACCAAATCGGTGGTCAGGCGATCCTCGGTGACGAGCTTCAACATAGTGTCCTGGGCATCGTAGCCGCTGTTAACGGCCAGCGCTTTGGGTACGACCAGCAGGGCATCAGCAAAGGCCTGCACGGCCAAGCGGCCCTTGCCCTTGATGGTGTCCTTGTAGACCAAAAGTTCGTTGTAGGCACGCACCTCAAAGGCGCCAGCGCCAGGGATCAGAGCCTTGTCATCAATTGTATTGTTGATGGAGCGCAGACCGTCGCGAATGGCGTCCTTGATCTGCAGAATGGTGTGCTTGTTGGGGCCCTTAATCAGAATGGTGACCGACAGCGGATGCTTGCAGTCCTCCACAAAGGTGTACTTGTTCTCGCCCAGCACATGCTCGTACACGACACCCGCATAGCCGAGATGCTCCTCCTGCAGATCCTCAAAGGTGTTCAGAGCGGTACCGCCGCAGGCCAGAGCCAAACGCTCCATGTTGCGGCGCTTGGCACGACGCAGAGCCAGAATGCCCTCCTTGGCCAAGGCATCCAGCGAAAGTGGATCTATTCCCTTCTGGTTAATCAGCACGAACGACTTGTCTGTGCCATCGCACAGCGAACGCTTAAGATCGATGACCTTCTTTACACGCTGATCAATGAACTCGCGCTCAGCACGGACAAAAGCCTCGCGCTCCTCGGCTGTCTTGTAGAAGAAGCCAGAATTGACCTCGGCCTTCTCGTACTCCAGTGAGACATTGGCGGTGAGTATGTAGACATTCTCCAAACGCTTGGGCATCTCCGGATGGCGACCGCCATGGTCCAGGACCAGACCACGCACCAGCTGCGTTTCGGTGTCCGTCTTGTGCTGCATCTCCATCAGCTCCACCATGTGCAGATCGACGGGTTTGTCGGTCCCATTTGCAATAGTCAGTATGGCATCCACACACACCTCGGTGAGCAGGTCGGCCAGCACGGGATGTACCTTGGTCTTCAGGCTGGTGTTGGCCACCTCCATCAGATTCTTTTTGTTAATTTCCACTGGAACTTTGCATTTCTCGAGTACCTCCAGTGCCTTGTCGCGAGCTTTGCCAAAGCCATCGGCCATGATGCGAGGATGCAGTCCCTCCGACAAGTAGATGTCCGCCTGCTTGAGCAGCTCTCCAATCAGCATCACCGTGGTGGTGGTGCCATCGCCAGTGGAATCGTCCTGGGCGGTGCTGGCCCTGGCAATCATCGATGCAGTTGGATGCTGGATTTGCATCTCATGCAGCAGCACATTGCCGTCCTTGGTGATCTTGATGTCGCCGGCACCAGAGACCAACATTTTCACAGTTCCTTTCGGGCCCCAAATTGGTGCGCATCACATCCTGCAGACCTCTGGCGGCGCTGATGTTGATGGCCAGTGCATGGGCGGCACGTGCAATTTCGGCCTTGGGATTTAACAGGCTAATCGAAGCCATATTTTACGATTGAAAACTTTTACAAAATGGCAACTGAGCTTGAAAAAAATTGTGCTTCTGACTTGACGAAAATTTGAACAGTATGACCTTATGCCCGCCGTTAGTGTTAGCAGCTATCGTTTTTATTATCGGCGCTGTGCAACTCTGGTTCGTGTATCGAAAGTCCGTATTATCAAAGTAACCCTGTTTGTCTCAGCTGCGATTTTAGCTGAAAAATTCTTTGGATTAAAACGATGGCCTCCATTAACAAATTGGCAATTTTGGTAGGTTTTGTGCATATAATTAAATAAATAAGCTTTCCTCTGTTCCAGCCGGGGCTATTGGAGTGGCAGAGTGTGTGAAATATGCGCGAAAAGGCCTGTCGCCGAATCAATAATTATCTAACGCGTATTTGTTGGTTATGTAATTCGCAAAAAAAAAATGAACCAACACTCGGTCGTTTTATTAAAACTCAAACAGCATTAATGATGTCTACTTGAAATTTCCGCAGAGCCGTGCACTCAGCTCCGCCGCTGGTGCCACCAAGGCGGTGAAGCCTCCAGTTCAGTTGTTCGGTCTGGAGGGCCGCTATGCCACAGCCTTGTACTCGGCTGCGACCAAGATGAGCCAGTTGGATCAGGTGGAGAAGGATCTGATTGCGCTGCAGGCGACCCTCAAGACCGATAAGAAGCTGCGCGAGAGCGTGACCAGCCCGATCATCAACAGGAAGGTCATGGGCGTCGCCCTGAAGGACGCATCCGCCAAGCTTAGCTTTGCCCCGGCCACTGCCAACCTGCTGGGTCTGCTGGCCGACAATGGTCGCTTGAAGAAGCTCGATAACGTCATCACCGCCTTCAGGACCATCATGGCCGCCCACCGTGGTGAGGTTGTCTGCGAAGTGATCACTGCCAAACCTCTGGACTCGTCCCAGAACAAGCAGTTGGAGGGTGCACTCAAGGTACGAGTCGCTTTGTGCCTCTCTGGCCATGTCTGTTTTTATTTGATGAGTGTTTTTGCTTTTTGCAGGCTTTCTTGAAGGGCAACCAGTCGCTGAAGATCACCTCCCGTGTGGATCCCAGCATTATTGGTGGCTTGATTGTTTCCATCGGCGACAAGTACGTCGACATGAGCATTGCCACCAAGGTGAAGCTCTACACAGATGTCATTCAGACCGCTGCCTAGGCCTGTAAGGATTAGCTCTTGATTAAATGCCACAAACCGAATGTTTGGAATGGAATGTTTCATTCGGTATTTGCGAATAAACCACTCTTCACCCCCCAAAATCCATCGTAAAGGCGTTCCCCAGCCACGCATTATTGGGACTTTCTGCTGGTCTGTGTGCCTTTGCTCGGTGTTTCATTTCCACTGACAGATGGCCGTCGTTGCTCATCTTCGGTGCGCTGCAGCTCGTCCATCTTGGCCTGAATTGATTGCTGCAGCTCGTTTTGTTGTGCCAGCAACGAGTACAGCTCCTTGATGCGTGCCTTCTGCAGCTCGACGGCCCTTGTGCCATTCGATGTAGCTGGCGTGTCGAACCAGTTGATGCCTTCTGGCGGGACTTGATCCTGCTGCAGCTGTGCCAGAGCTACGGCGTTCCATTGACCGCAGTTATCACCATTTTCGTTTGTCTTGCCACAGGTGCATATGTTTGGACACTTCTCACAGCATGTACCCTTGTCAAGCACCAGTACATCGGCGCAGTTCTCGTCTTGTTCCCCGCCTTGCCCACTGGCGTCCGAATCGTTGGTAGAAGCGCGGCACACTCTATAGTTAGGATGATCCAAGTCTGGGAAATCTGCTCTCTCATTGCCATCCGTTAGATCCGACTGCAGCAACCGAATCTCGCTGAGTGGCGATGGCTGAAAGGAGTCCGGACAGATGTATGCCTCATCACAGCTCTCTTTCGGCGCACCAGCCATGATAAGGACATTCACGGTGTTCGGTTTGGTGTTTTTGTCAGGCGACGGTTGTTCCTCATTCTGCAAACCCAAAACGCCAGCCATGCCAGTCACATTACTTAACTTTGTAGGCGGTGTCGTTCGCTGACCAGAAACTGGGCCCTTCGTTGGATACGCAATGCCATTGGCGGAAGGTGTAGAGAATGGAATCTTGGCTGGTACACCGCAGCCTGGTCTATCCAGTGATGGCTGGGACACTGGCCAGGCATACTGAACTTCCTGATCCTTCGTTTTGCATGCCTGACAGCCCAGATGTTTGGGCTTCTTGGTTTGCTGTTGTCCAGATGTGGAACTACTGCGACTCGAACGCTTCTTTGGCTGTGGCGCAAGTCCTTTGCTACATTTTCGCGCTTGCTGCTGCTGGCCGAGTGCATTATTTAGGGTGAGATAAATGCCTTCAGCGGTGTGATGCCGCTGTTGCTGCTGCACTGTGCATTGCTGCACCGGCTGTTGGTCCGTTTGTTGACTCTGATCTTCTCTGCTGTTGCACTCCATCGTTAGGGCGTGGGAGCTGCACTCCTGACACCTAGGCATCTGACTCAATCGATAATGGCCACCTTGTGAGCATGGCATGCAGTGGGACATGCAAGATTCAGTGCCTGCTGCCGGGCACATCGATTGATGCTGCTGCTGCTTTTGTTGTTGCCTGCTTGGACAGTATTGAGGGCTTACTGTTTCGGTATATCCTCGCGCCTCATGCTGTCGATTGTTGTTGATAAAACGAGAAAGACTACGCCAGCAGTGTTGGGTATAACTGCTGCCAGATTGTCGCCTTGTACTGGACATATTTTGATTCAGATTCATTTCCCTAGGATGGGTGGCGCTTGGCCATGTGCTTGATAGATCCCTTCCACGTTTATCAGATGACCTGACGCTTGAGCGACGCCGTTGATCATCAGTGCCAGATTTCTGCCTTTGCTCACGCTCTTCGTTAAATCCTTTCAAGTGAATGGCGCATACACATGCACGTTGGTGAAATGTCGCCACTTCCAGGTTGTACGAATCAAGGTGAGCCAAATTCAACCATTTTTGCGCCTCTGCCATGGTGTGTGGATAGATGAAGTGTCCAATTGGCTTCTCGCCACAGACGATACAACGACGGGTCATTTCAAATTTACAATAAACGGAAAGACTGGGGACGCAAACATTTGAATTTTGAATTTTTATGTTACATATTTGATCGATGTTATCGAGACAGTATTCTCTGTGATATTTTCGATACTTTTCTGTGGGATTTTAAAACGCGTTTTACCAGCGCATCCCAGCGTTGCATTTGCCGATAATTCTTCATCGGTTTTTGCAGCTGCGCCGCAGCTGTGTTTCTTTCTGTTTCGTTTAAAAATAGTAAATGCAACGAACTTTTGTGTGCACTGCTGCCCCAGTTTTGATGACTAAGCCTGCCAACTGAACAATGAGTTTAGCAACTGGAACTATGGATGTGGTTAACACACCGAACAGCAGTATGGACGCCACGAATCGCGGTGAATGGGAGAAGGTCCTGGCTATGCTTGTACTTGGCTTAGGCAGCTTCCTCTCTGGCATGCTTCCCGCCATTATATCAGAGCGCAACAGGAGGCGATTCCCACTGACCACATCGCTGCTTCTATGCTTTGGAGCGGGCATATTGCTGGCCACAGCACTGGTTCATATTCTGCCAGAGGTGCGATGGTTTCTTTGGTTTTGTGTTACCTGGAATGTAATTTGATTATCCATCCACAGGTGCGCGAGCAAATGAATTCGAAATTCGCTGAGGTGGCCATGTGCAGTGGTTTCTTCATCATCTACTTCATTGACGAGTTTATACACTATTTCTTTGGCGAGGCCATTCAGCATACGCACACTCACGGCCATGAACATGAACGTGAACCTCAACCCTCGTCGCATGCCCAAGTTGACCCACACAGGGACCACAATGGATATGGCGCAACGGGTGAACGTGCGCCCTTGCTATCAGCACAGTCGTCTACGTCACACTCGCATTCCCATCACAACGAAAAGTAAATCGATTACAGTTCCCTCTCTCTCTCTCTGTGGACCCTAATTGATTGCTTTTCTATATGCAGCAGCCATGATCACAATCAGGGCTCTTCTTCCGCCTGTGATGATGCCAGCGTAGAGGATGCAAATGCCCGCATATGTCATACAAGTCACACGGAACCATGTGCCCAGTCCATGACCGGCACTCTGGGGCTCTTTGTTGCATTGTCGCTGCACTCGGCCATTGAGGGACTGGCGATTGGCGTACAAAACTCAGCCACAAAGGTATGTTCATAGTCTGCTCTTGACATAGTTTTCGGCACAGACAGAGGGCGCAATCTTTAGCAAATATTAGAAGCTTCGCACGATTTAATCTAGTTAGATAAGCCGGTGCCCAGTCCCCCCTCTCATATTCTTTGTTTCTTCTTTGCAGGTTCTATTTCTTCTTGGCGCTGTGGCCTGCCACAAATTCGTGATGGGCTTCTGCCTGGGCCTAGAGTTTCGCTCCAATCCTCAAACCACTTTGCGCTCCCAATTCGTGGGCATTTTGGTATTTGCTTTGGGTGCCGTCTGCGGCATTGCCCTGGGCATGCTTATCGTGGACGTGCCCGCCGAATGGTCGTCGAAAACGTTGCCCATAGTTCAGGCGCTGGCCGGCGGCACGCTCTTCTATGTCACCGTCTGTGAAGTGATACCCCGCGAGAAGGCGCGCTGGCACTCGCACCCAACGCGACGCTGGGCGGGATTTGCGCAATTCGCAACAGTTGTGGCCGGCTTTGCCACCATGTGCATTATAAACTTTTATCTTTCTGGTGCGTATCGCAGTGTAGGCTGTCTCTGTGGGCCCTCTTAATAATCTCCAAAAACTCAATTTCAGATGAGGAATAAGTAGCTCTGTTCGAGAGGGATGACTTTTTGCGCTGTGTGTTCTTTTCTTTATATATGTAAGAGATTAATTTTAATTGGCAGCTCATTGTTAAATGTTTTTTATATATTGTGTGTATATTCCATGCACGTTGGATGAATCTTTGTTATAGAATAAAGTGAATTTGTATCTGCAAATCAAATCTAAATGAAATTTTGCCATTTTCTTGTTTTCTACATTTATATTTTTCTTTTCTCCAAAGTATCTGATCTGTGTGGGTCGTGTTTCTGTTGTTGTTGTTTCTGCTATAATGTTAAACCTTAAAATCCTAAATTGGTAATCAAAAAATCTGTCATTATTCTTGGTTTATTTTTACTTGTTTCTTTTGTTTTCATACCTACTACTAAATCGATTGATCATCAAAAACAATTATCATTCATTGCAATAATAATCTGCAACTATAATTGTTTATGTTTTAAACCAATTAAAACAACATCTATATGTAACTATAGGTATGTATATATCTCTATACGCGTGTATGTATATATGTATAAAGGGTTTATCTAAAGGTGATTTATGTTGGTTTGGACAGGTAAAGAAAAATGACTGAAAAGTAGCAAAAACGGGCGGGGCATCTCTGTATCTCATCTCTGATTAATGCTGATTTGTTGATGGATAGTTGAGGGGTCTAAGGGGGCGGGTGTCTGGGGATTTACATTTATATTTACTTGCAGAGACTTGCAGATTAGATCTTACACATATCTTTGTGTATAGTGTTTATGTGTATGTGTATGCGTGCGCTCTTCTCATTCTCATTTCCTTATTTAACAAATTTAATTTACAATCGAAACCGAAAATTCTTGTGGACTTCATATAGGCTTCCGACGTCAGTGGATAAACGAAACTTAAAACATAAATAAATCTAGTAATTATAGTTCCGCCTTTGCCGCAGCACTAACCCCATTCTCATCCTCATCTTCATCATCATCGGCCCATTCGCTTATGAGACTCTTTACCTTATCCGCACTTGCCGCCTCCTCCACCTCAACGACCGACGACGTCGTTGTCTTATCTGTAGCGGCTGCTGTAACGATGCTGCTGTTTGTTGGTTTGTCCTCAACGATTGCTTCCTTTGCTACTGCTACTGCTGCTGCTGCTGCTGCTACTGTCGTTTTTCCATCATTGTTATTCTCAGCTGGCTTCTCTGCTTCCTCCTCAATAATCTCTGTCTGACTGGCAGGTAGCTGGGTGGCAGGCACCAGATCTGCGTCCGTCTCAGTACTGTCTGTGGTAGCTGATGGAGTCGCTGCGGCTTCCGTTGCTTCTATCGCTTCCAGGGGAGTACTCCTCTTGTCCTCATCTTCGGGCGACTCGGCTTGGGCGATTAATTCATCCAGCAACTCCTTGCGCATATTGTCCGTCTCCAAATGATCCTGATCCTCCTCAACCTCCTCCAAATGCTCCTCGGTATCGGCAGCAATGGCAGAATTGGAATCGACTTCCGCATCTGGCATGGAAGCATCTGCCTCTGTGGCTTCTTCCTTGATGAATTCCTCATCCTCATGCTCTCGCTTGATCTCTGATGTGGCAGCAGCAGCATCAGCAGCTGGTGTAGCTTCCTCCTCAGCCGCATCCGCATCCACATCCATTTTTTCATCCTGCTTAGTTGTTGTACTTGTGGTCGGGACTTCTTCCGCACTGACTACATCCTCGCCGCCACTGGCAGCAGCTGGCTGGTCGGCCGCACTACTGGTCTTTGATGTCGACTCATCGTTGCCCTTGTGCATGGATTTTAGAGCCAAATCAATATCGTCCTCCTCCTCCTCCTCCGGCTCTTCGACAACATTGCTTTCCTCAGCCACGGGCTGGGCTTCCTCTGTTTTCTTGGGCTGCTGCTTGGCGACAATCTCTGTGCTCGCAGACTTTTCCATTTCCATCATTTCATCCTCGTTCTCGTCTTCGGTCCAATCGCCCGTCAACTCTTTTAGTTTTTCACTAATGTCATCGCGAGGTTTCTCTGGTTTCTGCAACGGAAAAAATGTAAATTTAAATTCAAGATTCCTCTTGGAATTGGAGGGGAAAGCGCGTACCTCTTTGCTGTTCTGTTCCTCGGATTCGGCAATTAGATTCTCGGCCCATTCCAAATTGTCAGCCGACTCTTTGCTCTCATCGGCCGCACTGGTGCCGGTCTCGCTCTTCTTGCCGCTCTCCACAGAATCGGCGGCGCCCAGTTCGCTGTAGATCTGGCTGTCATCGTATTCCTCTTCGGTGCCGGCCAAGGATTTGGCATCGCCCTCTTGCTTGGCAATTTCGGCCTCGGGCTCGCTGAGCACCATTACCACACCGCCAGCGGCGGCGCCGGCTTGCTGTTGATTGAGCTGCGAGAGGATCTCCTTCCGCTGTTCGTCTGTGAGCTCCACCTCATTACCATCGGCTCCAACGAACTTCACCTCCTGCGGCTGTTCCAGCTCCTCCTCCTCTTCCTGATGCTGCTGCTGTTCCTCAGCGCTGGCCCGCTGCGCTGCTATGGCACTGTTGGCAGGCAAACTAATGTTTGAGAGTATGCGAACCTTGCCCTCTGGCTCTTGCTCCTCCTCGGCTTCCTCATCTTCCTCGTCCTGTGAGCCTTGGTACTCCTCATCCGTCTCATCAATGATGCCATCCTCCAGGGCCTGGGCCTTGTGGTAGCCCTTCATGTGCTTGTACAACTGCAGCTCCTGATCAAAGACCTTGTTGCAGTAGATGCACTGCTGCTTGTTCTCGTCGGTGTGTGCCTCATTGATGTGGGCCTCGAGATCGGGCTTGGTCAAGAACGTCTGATCGCAGAGTGCGCACTCGGCGAATGTGTACAGCTGCGATTTGATTTGATGCTCGATGTACATGTGGAAATGCAGTTCCCGATTGTTGCCCGATCGCCAGCCACAATGCTCGCACAGCGCCGGGTCAATGGTCTCCTTGTGCGTGTTGATGAGATGCCGTCTGAAGCCCCTGTACGATGGAATGCTAATGGGTCGTCCATTCACACCGCACCGCAGACACAGCCAGGGACCTGTTGGTAAATTCAAATGAATATTTATTAGCAAAATTCTGTGGGACTCTGATTAACAAAACATTCTGCTTACCGGTGGTATTCTCAGCTCCCTGGGCGATCAAAGTGTGCATCGTCTTGCTGTCGATTCGACGCTTCTGAGCCGATGCCGTTGCCGCGGAGCTGGCAGTTGCTGGAGCTGCTGCTGCTGTTGCTGCCGCCGCTGCTGATGTCTGCGCTGGGGCGGTGGTTGTTGCCTTCTGCTGTGTGGCGGTGGTTGTTGCCTTCTGCTGTGACGTTATCAACGGCGTGGATTTGTCCGCTTTGAAGGAAACATGCAACTTCTTGTGCGGCGATGCGGGTCCCGTTGGTGTAGTTGCGGACTGAGGTGTCGCTGTTGCTCCTGTCGCACCACGCTTCACAGGTGAAGCGGCTGCCTTCTCGGCGGGACTGCTGGTTGGCGTGTTATTGGGCATAATCTTTAGCTTGATGTTCTTGTGGCCCTTGACAATATGCGGATACTGTCGCAACACTTCGGCAATGATTTTGGTGTGATTGAGTTTGGCATTCGATGAATCCTTCACAATGATCGTCGGCGTTTGGCTGGGCGAGTCCTGTTTGAGAATTATGGTCGTTGTGCCATGCTCCAGCTGGGTCTGTGTGCTCTTCTGTGGAGTTGCCGGCTGATTTTGCCTCGACGTTGATGGCTGCGGTGGCATGTCGTCATCATCATCGTCAGCATGCACATCATCGTACAGCATGCCGCCATCGTATTCCGGATCATTGTCACCATATTCGGCCGCAATTTGCTTGCGCATCCGCTGCTGTTCGGCAAACTCCTTGACCTCTTCTAGGCTGGGCTTCTTGGATGGCGGCGACAGTAGGCTGGTCTGTGCCGGCCGCTTGTTGTTGTTATATCCCTTGCGCAGCTGCTCGAAGGGAGAGGTGGGCTCTTGTTTGTTGCTGGTCGTCGTGCGTATCATCGTATTGCCTATGGTCGCACGCTGGGTATTTGGTCTCAATGTGGCTGCGCCTCCGGTGGCTGCTCCCACAACTGTGTTGCTTACAACGCGGCTTGGCTGGCTCTGCACTGTTACCCGTTGCTGGGGACTGCCCGCATTGGCGGCTGGACCTACTGTGCGGCGTCTTATGCCCTTCGGACTGGGTGGCTAAAATGGAGGAATACAAATTAGTCCAGGATTATGGATTAGGATGCAATCAGCACTTACCCTCTGCTGGCGGTTCACATTCTCCATGGTGCGACGATGTGCCTCCAATAGCTTCAGCAGCACTGTCATGTTCATCTCCTTGGCGGTGCGCAGCAGCTTGCCATACATCTTCAACTCAAACTCCAGGGTGCCCGTGTACATAAAGTTGACAATGGGCACCACCACATCCGCCTGGAACTCGTTGGGCATGATGAGGGCATCGTCGACTATTTCACAATTTTGTTCCAGTACATTGAAATAGTCGGTGCAAGCGCTCAGCACCAGGCGATGCACTTTTAATTGTGAATTGTCGCGAAACTGCAGCGTTAGGTCGCAGTAGTCCGTTTTGTTGAAGAAATTCTGCAGCTTTTGCAGGAAGAAGACTCCCCAGTTGTCCACTTTGACCGATTTCACTTCACCCATTTTGGCTGCGTTCTTCTCAACGTTGTTATCCTTGGCAAGTATTGTTGTTCTCGTTAAATGGAACGCGCGCGCCCTCCCCGTTGTTTTGTTGCTCTAGCTGGCTGTTGGCGCAACTGTACTCCCGGACCAAGGGTAAGGAATTGTTATATTAGGACACGCGGCCACGTTGGTGCCAACAGTAGAATGAAAAGAAGCAACACAAAAACAATTAATAACTTGGTTAAGCTTGCAATGTTCAGATATGTTTAACTTTGAAGTGCAGCCAAGGCGGGCGTCAATTGATTTTCAACAAACATACACTTTCGGTGCTCTCTTTGGCTGGTGCTGCCGCCACGGCGTGCAATGCAACTCGGATATCGATAGATGGTATGTACGTGTGTCTATTTACGTGCGAGTGTGTGTAATGTGCGCGTCGCAAGGTATTTTTTCTTATTATTGCCGTTTCACTGCCAATTATCAATAAATTATTAATACCCACAATCGTTGATATACTTTACAAGGCTTCCGTTGATGCTTTTATTTATTCTGATTTGGCGCCTACCCATTTCACACAACACTGCGTTAATAAGCACAAAATTTCACATTTTCTAATGCTATCTTATAGTATACATGCAAGATTTCAAAACAATACCTTTGTCTTTGCAATTGATTTGATCTTGGTCATTTAAGTTCTTAATACATACATTAATTCGTATTGCACTCTTTTTTTGCCGGACAAATTCTAATTTTTTCAGAGAGAACAACCGAAGCAGGCGGCCATATTCTTTTCTTGCAGGGTTGAAAACTGCAGGTATCGATGTGTATGCGATGATTTCGTGACATCGTGGTGGTCTGATGTTTAAGAGGTGACGCAAGTCCGTGGGGATGGACTCAGATATTGCAATGAATTCAGCTATTATTGACCTTTATTTGCCTTTTTTTTCAAAGTATTATACAATTCAATTTCTTTAGATTGTGTATTTTGTGTGTCTGTTGAACAATTAATTTATTCCAACATAGTTAATTGATTTCACGCCATTTGACAGCGTGACGTCACAGTAAGATCTGCGCTGCGCCACCTTACACTGAAATCAAAATAATAAGAATAAAGCAGGTTGGCAGCGCCGCAGCCACGAGATGCTAACCAAGTTTTTGTTTAAATAACAGTTACTAACTAAACTCTAGAGAATGTCTGGCCGGAACAAAGGTAGAGGGAAGCGTGGCGGTGGTCCCTACCGCAATGTTAAATCAAATCACAACTGTGAGCGCAACTTTGCCCAGCAGGAAAATGAACTGACCAAAAGCGGTAGCGACAGTAGCGATGATTCCGACTCCTCGTCGGGTGGGGGTCAGGATGATCTTGGCCACCCACCGGACTTTTCGGTTGCCATGTGGGACCTCAATCACTGTGATCCAAAGAAATGCTCTGGCAGAAAGTTGGCACGCTTGGGACTGATATCGAATCTGCGCCTGGGACAAAAGTTTCCCGGTCTCGTTCCTGTCACCCGTTGGCCAGTTGTGCGTTAGTCCTCTGGATCGTGAGATTGTAGCTGCTTCCGGCGTGGCCGTGATTGACTGCTCTTGGGCTAAACTGGATGAGACACCCTTCAGTCGCATGCGTAGCCCACATCCCCGTCTTCTGCCCTTTCTGGTGGCCGCCAATCCCATCAACTACGGGAAGCCCTGCAAGCTGAGCTGCGTCGAGGCTATAGCTGCCACACTATACATTTGCGGTTTCACGGAAGAGGCACGCTGGTTCATGGGCAAGTTCTCCTGGGGCCATGCCTTTCTGGAGCTAAACGACAAGCTGCTAAATGCGTATGCCGCCTGCACGGGAAGCGATGACATACTTAAGGTGCAAAACGAATACTTGGAGACGGAGCAGAAGGAGCGCAACAAGCCGAGGGACTTGCGTGACTTTTATCCCACCAGCAGCAGCAGCAGTGCCAGCGAGGATGAGGCAGCAGAAGAAGAGGGGGAAACAAACACCAAAAGCTAATCTTTACAAGGTTCTCTGATGTTTTATTATCAAAATACCATTTAACCAATTACAAAACTCTGCGTGTGTTTTTTTTTTTTTATTATTTTACAAACCAGCTGTGAAGAGCAATTCTCAAACTATTACAAACTATTTGGATGAAATATTCATTTACAATTCTTCCATCAAGTCAAAGAGTATCAAGAGTTCTGGGGGACTACAATTTACTGTGCGTTGCGCACATACTCGGGGTCAACGTTTACAAAGTTGGTCATGCTGAAGTATACGGCGCTATTCTTCACTAGAAACTTGAGAAAATCCTGCAGGTGCACGATGAGGTTCTGCATGGCCTGCTGATCCAGCGCCGAGTATGTCAGCATCGAGCCCAGTCGCACAAAGAGGCGCAGCAAGTGAAAGGAACCATAGAGATCAGACAATGGTGTATCCGGATGCTTTTGCATCACATCTGCGTACTGTGTACGCTCAAATTTGTACAGCAGCTGGGAGCCCAGCATCACATTGAAGTACTCCACAATGCCCTCGAGTACATCGTTGATGGCCACCTCCTTGCTGGCACTGGTCGACTTGACGGACTTCTTGTGTGCCAAATACTGTTCGGCGATCTGCTGGATGGTCACCTTGGCGGGCAGCTCCAGCAGCTTGTGCTCGCGCACCACCGCATACCAGTCGTCGGTCAGGTAGTGCTTCAGCTCATCAGGTATTTTGATTTTCACTTCCAGCTTGTTGGTAAAGCTCTCTTCGCTTTCGACACATGGTGCCGGCTCCGATGGCGGCGTGGGTGTAGTTGGCGTCGGAGTTGGAGCTGCTGGTGTTCCCTGCTTCTCCGCAGATGCTGTCGTATCGCTGCCGCTCAACGATGGACGTTGCTCGCTGATCCGTTTCTTTTTGGGTGGCACCACTGCGGCACCGTCGTCCTCTGTGATCTCCGCTGATGATGCATCTTCCTTCTTTTCGTTTGGAGTGCCGGGACGTGCCGACACTATTGCACTATGTGTTGACTTGCGATTGGCACGACTGGTTGAGGTATTTGCGTTGATGCTATTGGGGGTTATGCTGCTGTTGCTGCCACTATCCGATTTTGACATTGGTCCCATACTAGATGTGGGTGTACTGACCACCAACGGCAGAGATGTATTTCCCTCCTTGGAGGGTGTGGAAGCTCGGGAATCGTTTCCCACTTGTTCCATTTTTTTGGCCTTGGCGCTGCCTTTAGGAACAAGTAGGACAGACATCAGCAAGAACGACGACCACAAGCGTAAGCTTTCACTTACCCTTTTTGTTGTCCTTCTTCGAGCGCTCGCCGCATAGCCGCGCCTGTTCCTTTTGTCGCTGTACATTGTCATCATTGTATTTCAGCACACGACTCTCGGGCACCCATTCGTCCCAACTGTAAGCGGACATGGTAAGCCTTTATATACACTTTATATGGCATGGAATTACATACTTTTTGCTCCAGCCAGCATAGTGGATGTAGTATTCAACCGGCGTCGCATCAGGTTTTGTTTTGAGCACCTTGGCTTCGTAAATTAGCGGGCCGTGGAAACACAGCACGCGTTCCCCTGCAAGATGCGAGTGTGTTTAATCAAATGTACGAATGGGTTAAAGGTAATAGCTTACCATCAGCAAATATAGAGGCTGCATCTGCTGCAGATCCTACGATTTCCATTTTAGCGGGTTTTATTATTTTTTATTGTAAAAACAAGAAAAAGGCTAGTGATGAGAGTGAGAGCGGATTTATCGACCGATTTATCGAGATATACCGTCTGACCATCAAAGGTGTACCCCAATATACCAAATAATTTTTAAAAAATATCGATACAAATCATATTTTTTAAATTTGATATTCGATTAAGTTGTACTAGCTAGTCAGGACTCTCACCACTGAACATATAATTTTATTCGATTGATGAATCGATTCTTTACATTTAAACTAATTATAATTGCTGGAAGAAGGTGGAAAAATGTTCCTTATTTTATACAGAGTAAGTACACTGCAACTATACATCAACAATATATTTCCGATGGTATCGCCTCCCTTCGATTACATTAGATCGCTATCGATGATTGATGGTTACAAAACATATGTGAAAATTTGATAAGAAATCTATTTATTTATAAATATATATAACAAACAGTCTGTATTAACGTGTGCTTATGCCTACACTATGCAATAGCTAATGTTTGGCCGGCGATGGCAATCCCTCCTCCTCCCATGGACGTGGACCGCGTTTGTTTTCCCATTCATCTATGTTCACGGTCTTAACTTTGTCGTACTCCGTTTCCAGCGTTACTTCTTGTCGTTTTTTCATGCTCACGCCGTACTTTTTCATCTCGTCGGGTGTCACCGGTTGCTTCTTGGAGTACTGATATCTGCAATAATGTCTCACCAATAAGTGCTTTTCCATGGAGTTTTCTGACTGCCATTACCTTAGGTTGGAAAACTGTTGTAATCCAAAGGAGCCAGCCACCATCATGATGAGGAAGGGCACGCCGTATTTAAACGATTTTCGTTTACTATAATGTTTTAATTTATCACTGAACGACATTATTTTGTTATGATATTTTGTGTGACCGCGGAATTATCGATAAGATATACCGACAGACCCTCGGAAATATACCGAAATATACCCTTTCATTTTCAAAATATACAGTAAATCTTAAGTAATTTTCCTCGACTTTGATCTTCTGTTTAATATTACCAACTAATTAGGATTCTCAGCGCTAATAACTATACATTGTTCCAATTTATCCATCAATTCTCCACAAGATCGGCTGGTTTTCATTACTTCCCCTTGATGTAATGTTTTCAAATTTAGTTTAAAACTAAAAAGGTCAAGCAACAAAAATAGCAGAAAACGTTACGTTTGTGGTCATGGTATTCACGTAATAAGTTGCTTGTCAACAATGAGCCTAGTATACTCTTTTTTAATAATAAATATTAAAATGCACTTTTCCAAACTGCTCTTAAACTTTAATATAGAATTTATCTTGGAATGATATGTTTTTAATCTTATCATCTGTTTTCTATGTAAATATATATCGATCTAGATGGTAAGTTCGGTTGGAACAAAACTCATTGTTGCGATGAAAATTCACATGGAATTACACACCGATATACCGTGAATATACAGTGAACTCATTTTTCGTAGTTAAAATATCCTTAAACGTATATAATATACCCTAAATGGTCACCCTGATGTACCGGCTAGTGTAGGCAACTCTGAACGTCAGCACCAGGGCTGGCTTTTGCGATATATCGGCTAAAGCAGGGACGTCCACATATAACGGATCTATGTACATATTTTGCAATTATTTCGAAATTAAAAAGTAATCAATGAGCAATGTAGGATGTTGTTTTGTGTCAGCCCTTTCTTATTAATAGCATGGGTTCATTTGCACAAAGCATTCTTTCAATTAGCTTCAAACATCTGCAGCTGCTACTGTCGATTAAAATTAGATGCCCTTGAAGTGGATGCGAATCAAAAGTAGCGTACGCCTTCCTTGCCAAATTGCCAGCAATTTCTATAGAATTTCTATTGTTTTCCGGCGCACGCCTAATGCACGCTGCTCATGCACTTACATTTACATATGTATGGCCAACCAGGCTATAAGTTCAAGGTCTGGTGTCTCTTTAGTTCTCAAATAATTGACACTGACAATGTCGAAGAGCGCCAAAATGTTGTGTGTTGTTCACAGCGTACACGACATTTGATATGGCGAGCCAAACGGTCGCTGGTTCACCTTGGCCGAGTCGGTGCCGGTCCCGGTCCCCGCCCGGGCTGTGGGGGGCAGGCAAGGCAAGTGGCTTTGGGCAAAGATTTCCTTTTTGTAGCCACAGCCATAGCGCTCAACCAGTTCATTCACAAGGAGCCGACCCGACGTGTGACACGGCGCCAATTGAGTCATCACATGGTGCCCCGCTTGAGACTGGGTTGGTCTCAGATCACACAGCGTTGAAGTCGCTAGAAGATTGTATTTCATCCATCCCGCAGCGGCAGCGGCCGCGGCCTAGCCAACAATCTGACTGAACAATCTTCTCATGGCTTCAACGCAGTCGTCTTTCCACTTTTCCAGCCAATTTTCACCAAATATGGTGGCGATTTTTCTAACAAGATTGTCTGTGCACTTGTCTCCGAGCTAAGCTCTCGTAGATTTATTTTTATTTGGTATATATTTTTTTGGAATTATGAAAACTTTTGTTTTCCATAACACAGCCTCAGCTCCCGCTACCCCCCCAAGCATCAGGCGGCCATGATTTCGTTTTTTCTTATTTAGCAAAGTTGCTCACACATTTTCGCTTGTTGTCGTTGTAGTCTCAAGGGTCTTTCTCATGGATATATACTATAATATCTACATGTATATCCCCGAATGTATTTAGGTTGGTAAATTTATTGTGATCTAGTTTGCAAGACTTTTTTGTTTTGAATGGAAACAGTTACGTCATTCTGTGGGTGTTGCTGGATTTAATTATAAACTTTTCAGCAGTCTCAGTGCGAGCAACAAACACAAAGAACAGCAACATAATTTCTCCAAGAGAAATTCAAAGAATAAATATGCTGCCCTCTAATTGGGTGTTATTTATAGAGGGTTTTGGTTGCAATTAACCAGATTTATATAATAAGTTTGGAAAGCTAAGTTTTATTAATTAATTAAATATCTTTAACATCATTTAAATTATTTGTGCGTATTATTCTATATTCCTTTATGGAAATATCATGATTATCGCTTGAAATAATAGAAAGCTTTTAAGGTTTATCTATTTTTCCTACATGCAAAAAACAATGTATTTCTTTATACTGAAAATTTCCATAAATTAAAGTCAAAATACATATATATAACTGATTTGGAAGTCAATACATTTAAAAGCTTTAATTGGTTTAAATATCATAAAATAAACAAAAACATTAACTGCACTAAAATAAATACTGACTTAAATAAAACTTCTTAGAATCGAAAAGCTTCTTATTATCTAGAGAAAATCTTAAGAACATTTCTGTGTATATTTACTTAAATATGAACAAGGATTAATCCTACGTTAAAATCAATGTTAACGGCGAAGGCACTAAGACGTTCTGGCTGAAATCTGTTGTATTTCCTGAATGGTTTTTGATAAATTCTCAGGTATTTTGATTCCAGAAGTGTAAATATAAATAATAAATCAAATCAAACTGATTAAAACCGCATTTCTGTTAGAAATTCCTAACTAGCTCATGTTTACTTAATTTTAGTATTCAAACATATGTTTGAATAGTTTGCAAGTTTAAACCGCATATTATGCAACATTTAAAAAATAAATTCCTGAACTAGCAATAAGCCATACAAGTTTTACATATTCTGGAACAGCTTTTATCTGTGAAAATCAATTGCTCTATGGTTTATTCTCTTTGTTAAGAAAGCAGAATTAATAATTAAGATAATTATATCTTATTAATTCATTCACTCTTGCATCATTTTAAATATAAGACAATCTAAATCGTGATCAATGCTTAAAATTGCAATCTACAAAGCGAAGCATACGAGCATTCATTTATGTACATATGTATGTGTGCATATAAATATGTAGATGTATAAATATGTATGTACATGTGCTACTGATCTTCAGAGATCTAGAGGAAATTACAAGTGTGCAATATCCACGTTCCACTTGATACATGAATCATATTTTGGAGGGGTTTCTTCTGAGAGAGTTACAAACAAACATGCTTGAAATATAGGAAGGTAAAGCGTACTTTGACATTAATGAATGCGCCAACAAAATGTTTCCCGTTCGTAGACATGACGTTGAAAAATCTATACGAAAAATCATTCAAATTATATAGCACAAAAAAATAATAATAATCCGTAAACCTATGGTGTAGTCTCTATAGCTACGTGAAACAAGATTTTTTGGCATATCAATAACTGAAAGATAAAAATAGCATTGAGAAAAACCAAAAAGCAAAACAAAAAGATCCACGCACACACATTAAAACACTTTCTCAGACACACACACACACAGCTCTGGTGTACGCTCAAATATTTTGCATTTAACCAAAAATACTGGGCGATCTGAGAGCTTTTTGGAAAATATGGGGAAATATTCAAAATAGTCAGAAGAATATTAAAATTCAATTCCACACATATGCACGTATACATACATGCACAGACAGACGGCGAACAGGTGAAAGAAAGCACGGCATAAAGGATGGGGAGAGAGAGAGCGAGAGCGAGAGCGAGAGAGGATTGAGATTTTAACAGTAAAAGCGCAGGCGCCGGCTATATGTAGTACGTGTGCTGCTGTTTCTCTCGATCTCGTATGCGATTTACCGCTGTTTGCCTTTCGGCTGCACCGAGCGAAAAGTTTTCAGCTGGAACTGCAACTACTTCAAAAATATCTACGCAAATCATTTGGACATTGCTATACCCGTTAATAGAGTGCTAATTAATTTCTAATATTATAATTATAGTTTATATAGCCTATAACTATTTAAATATGAAAAGGGAATGCTCCAATGAAGCATAAATTTTGATTAGCTTCTTGCTAAGGAACAAACGCAAAGACCTAGGGAAAACTCTGTTGCCAATGCTCGTCCAAATATCTTTTCTCTTCAAGAAAGTTCTACCAAACTTTTGTATATATTCGCTGCAATCCCTTTAGAACAATTTCCCACAGTGTACAAACACCCTCTGCCATGCCATACCATGCCCTGCCATGTGCCGTGTGCTCTCTTTGTGGGTGATCAAACGAGAGCAGAAATGCAGTTCCAAAATAAGCGAAAGAGCAGCCAAAGCCAAAAGGCAACAACAGTAACAACAAGAGCGAGCATCGCGCACATTTGTTTGGCCGAAAAGCATTCTCTCTCTCTCGCGGTGGCTCACACGTACACACACCAGCGCAGAACGGTGGCAGATCGACCGAACGGCGGGCATCGAACGTCAACATATTGAATAAATATTTTCAGTTGAACATCACAATCCGTTCAAGTCGCGGATAACTCCGAATAAAAGTTTTGTAAGTAAAAAAAAGGAAGGCACCAACAGAAAAAAACCTTCAATAAAATATCCAAAAAATATTATAAAAAGTATTAAGAAAATCGTCTAACGTGCAACCAAAAAATAACGTTTAAAACTGTGTTGGAACTGCGAAAAGAAAAGGATCAAAATCAACTTTAAACAATTATATAATCCAAATACGTTCGTTGGCTGCAAACTAATTTTAAATCAAATCAAAGTGCTGTGAAAAATCTTTAGCAAACCAAAAAAGCAAAAACCGCAAGTATTTAAGAATAACAGAGGACACAGCCCAGAAAGAACTATAAAAGATACTCAAAATATTCTTTAGTTAGAATAGAAAAACCCAAATAGAGGTTAAGCACCTCTTTTTTTCAGTAACGATTCTCTCTGGGGCTTTGTCAAGTTTGCCTGTTAACCACAATTTGGCATCTAGAATTTCCATTTCCACCGAGCCAAGTGGAAGGGCCCACTGCATGAGATATGCATAAACATTGTCAGTGGGCATTCATCATGGTGGATCCCACACATCGATCGTGGGCTTGGGATGGACTAAAGGTTTCTAGGAAACTCTGCAATAGGTAGAAATGGGAATGAGAGTGAACATTTGTAGGTGGAGTCTGGAGAATCTGCTGAAGAAATTAAGGCAGATCAGCTGTCAATCAAAATAATCAAAATATTATTGGGATTATATCCTAAATGCTACGTGAGAATCTTCCTGATTTCCCCTTCATCCCATCCCTAAAATTGCCTTATATTTCGTATGCTAAATTCCTAGAGATCCTTCTTGAATGATTCACTGAAGGTTGATTAAACACTGGGGGATTTAAAATCTTTGAATGCGTGACAGACAAAGACGAAAGAAAAGAGGAGAGATTCTTTTGAGAGTTGCCAAAATGATTTTCTTTCCTTCTTTGGTATTCAAAATAAATCCAAATAAATTCAGAGCCTCGTGCAGTTAGTTCTTGTGCAGTTTTCGTTGTATCCATGAAATCCGATACACAACCGCTGGCCACAGATGCCAAATGTATCTGAGGCGAACGTAGGCGAAAGTCCGCAACGAATTCCCCAGAAAGCTCTTATTCCTCGCTCGCTCTCTCTCTCTCTCTCTTATCTATACTTATTGTAGTATTAAGTAATATCCGTTGGATATTCAACAGATGCCTCCTCGGTTTTCCTATTTTTAGTCATTTGCTCTGGGCACAGGAGAGACAGAGAGAAAGAGAGAAAGAGTTGATCAGAATCAGAGAGAGAGAAAACTTTCGGTGCGTGGATTTAGATATAGATTCTATATACATTAGACCTATATACCGATGTCTGTGTGTGTGTTTGAGACTTAAAAATAGCCAAAAGGCATAGAATTCTGTATTCTGTACCACAAATATCAGACTTTTTTCCAAATGAATATTTTGGAATTTTCAAAAATTGTGAGCGAGCTTTATAAAATTAGATGATACGACTGGGTACATATACTTATGTGAAAGAACTTATTTCCTAACCCACAGAGTAGATATTTGGATTGTATTTACTTGCTCTTGATCTAGGATAAACAAAGGAGAAAGGGGATCTAGAGAAGTGGGATATGGATGTGGAGTGGCATAGATTGCTCCTTAAATGTTGTATCTGGGCTATCGTAACAAATAAAACTACAACAGATAAAGATTCAAAGAAAGTTGTTAAATGAAGAAATTTTCTTATATTTGCATGCTCAATTTTAGTGCAGAAATTAAGCATTTCATTCTACCGCAAATAACTTAATTTTCAAGAATTCTATTTGGTTTTCGAAGATAGATTCTGTCAAGATTCCAAAAGCAGGCATTTTAGGCAGTATATTTTATATCCCAAAGGGAAGAACAAGCTCTCTGAACATCGCTTTATGCCTTTCAATCATTGACCATTCAATGGTATTACCCATCCATGCTCTTATCTGGAGTATTCCTGCTTTAAGCTCTAAAACTTTCTTCAACTTCTTGGCGCTCTTCGTGCACAATATTTGGGTTCATTTATGTACACAAAATATATGTCATTGCCGAAAGGTTTAAGATTCCATGCGATTCATTCCGCTGAATCAACGCAAACATAACTCAATGTGTCACCTCATTCGATGCCATATGCACCATACATGCACATGGTACATACTCGTATACATATACATACATACATACGTACATATTTACATATATTTGTGTTTCAACGAACACAACAAAATTTGCCTCGATTGCAATTTACTCGTAATTTAAATTCAATTTTTGTTTTCCTTCGGCTGCTTTTACTTCTTTCTTTCTTTTGTTGTTGTTCCGTTGAACCTGGGGTTCGGAGGCTCAGCGGAATGTAAACAAAGATGTATAAATATAAATTAATGTAATCAAGAATAAAGGCAATAATAAAGAATTAAAACTTGACTCAATTAGTGGCACTGCCTGCCTGCCTGCGCGCCTGCATTCGGTGCAGGCCCTGACAAATGTTGGTCAAGTGAGACACTTGAGGAAGTTGTTGGTAGGAGGAGCAAGGCAGGTTGGAAGAGGAGGTGGAATGTGCAGTGGAATGGGCTGTGCGAATGACAGAGAAGAGGTTAAGCCCCCCCAGGGCACCAGCTGAGTCCACACTGAGTCAGAGCCAAACACGAGCAGAAGAATAGTTTAAGCCAACTGAGTGGGGGGGGGGATAATGATTCATAAGGGAGTGTTAAGACTGGTAGGTGAGATTATGGGATATGTTTATGGGGAAATTAAAGCGCTTATAAAATAAAGGAATTAATAAAAATAAAAATAAAATAAAGAAAGGTTTACGATGAGAAAAGTCATCTTAATTGAAAGAGAATTTAATTGAAGTTTAAACTGATTTAGAAGAGCAACAGAAGGGTTAAATATGTGTGCAATAAGTATTGGGTATTACTGCAGTAAAACTCTGTTGAATATGAACAAATCTTTAAATGTATTCAATGGAAATTGAAATAGAAAAAAATCTTTACCAAAAAGAACTAAATTCGTTTAAAGATCTTGAACTTTGCATATAGAGGATTTACGTGTTCCATTTGTTGATTTGGCAGCACAGCCACCAAAGATTCTTTATGATCTTCACAACAAACAAAAGCTAAATCAAAATAAATAAAAGATAAGCTACCACAAACATTACACATCATAAATTCCTATGGCTATACCTATGTAAATCTAACCCCCTATATTGCCACACATTTTGGGCCGCCTCTCACTCTGCTGACACAATTTCTCCACTCGCATATGCTCCCAGCTTCGCTCTCAATCCATGCCAGGCCACACCATTCCCATTCGATGTGATCTGCATAACTAACGCCCAGTTCTTCGGGAACAGAACCCCGAAAACGTGCATTACCTAGTCAGGTATGCCTCGTTTAAATGATTTACTGTGAGATGAGCAAAACACTCTCAACAGCGAAAGAGATTCAAGAGAAGAGAGTCGACAGTCGTGAAGAAACGCCAACAAAATATTAAAAGCTCAATGAGCTGGAACAATGTCTGTATGTCAGGTCTGTTCTGGGCCTTGAGTGCTCCGATGTTTGGCTTGGGCGAATAATTAATGGGGTTTTGCCCACCTTGCAGCCAAAAAAGGGTAGAGAATTGTTCGCTCATTAGCTGTGGGGTAGAGGGAGACAGTGTGCTGCCCCCCCGGAACGCTGATAACAGACAGATAAGCCCAGAGACAAGTGTATTTCGCCGGCAAAAGGGTGGGTTAGATAGTACACAGAAAACAAAAGCAGCCCAACCAATGCCCAACTAGAATTTAGTTGGCTTCCAGCTAGAAGTTGGAATAGCTCAGAAATAAGAGAGCAAGGATTATCCTTAGTTCAAATGCAAATGCATTATCTCCCCTCTGCAGCAGAGTTTCACTTTCTGTGCGCACAAAACGCGCATCTAATACTCGTGGAGTAGATGATTATCGCATAAATTTATGAATTGTTTTATTGGTTGCACATTTCAATCGTGTGTTTTCATTTGCAGTTTCTTTCGAGTACAGCAGCAAAAACAAATAAACATACACCATGGATGCCATCAAGAAGAAGATGCAAGCGATGAAAGTCGACAAGGATGGAGCTTTGGAGCGCGCTCTCGTCTGCGAACAAGAGGCACGCGATGCCAACACCCGCGCCGAAAAGGTAATTCAACCAGCAGCCACTCTGCGGCCCCACTCCCCCTCCTTTACACGCACTGCGCCCAGCTGCTGCGAGAGGTGGCAACATTTAAAATAACAAAAAACATAATTAAACGTTTTAAATATGGGCGGAGATCTCATCTCGTGCGTTGATCTTTAGCTAAAACATAATAAATCTTGTTAACACATTTTCTATTGTTACATTTTTATTATAAATATTTTGTTTTTTTAAATATTATAATTAAAGGCCGAGGAGGAGGCTCGCCAGCTGCAGAAGAAAATCCAGACCGTTGAGAACGAGCTGGATCAGACCCAGGAGGCCCTCACCCTTGTCACCGGCAAGCTGGAGGAGAAGAACAAGGCCCTGCAGAATGTAAGTTCAAGAATTTCATACATTTTAGAATATTTTAGAATAGATTTTAAGTTGGTTTTAGAGAAGAAATAGAAAGCTGGAAATTCTTTGATAAATTTCAAAATTCTGTGGATTTTATAAAAGTTATAAATTAAATTTAAATCTTGGAAATAAGTTAGTTAGTTATAAGAAAAGTTTGCCTTAAAATTTCTAGACCTGAAATAAAATTCCTATTCCACACAAAATATTTTAATTGAAACTTTAAAGTTATTCCAAAAACCACCCAAAATTCATAATTTCTTTAATCACTTGACGAAAACATTCAAAACATTAAAAAGGCAGACCCATTGATCATTTGAAATTTCAGTCTGGGCATTTGTCAGCGCCCACAAAATTGTTACACATTTCCTTAGAAAACATATCCTAAAATAAGCATCTCTAGCTCTTAAGAAAAAACATTTAGTTTTTATGCCATTTCACAATATTTGAGCATTCTTTGAAATGCATCTTTGGGTTCAGGCTACAAGTCAAGAAAAACACATAAATTTATTCCAAGTGATGCAGGAAAATGGGGGGGAAAATGAAAATGGGCCAGCGTGAAAAGTGTGTCATCGGTGCGGCAATTTAATGCTAATTTTCCGGCACCTTCTTTGAAATGAGATAAATGTTTGGGGGCGGAAATTCCAATCTATTTGATGTGCGCGAGGTGTTTGTTCTCATAAATTTTGAATTCAATTTCAAACAAAAGGAAATAGCAGCGAGCAATTGCCACGCAGCACACTGTCTGGGTGTGCGTTTTTCTCTTACTGTTGGCAGCGCCTCTGCGGTGCGGCGCTATTTTTAAATTCGTTGGAAATAGCAACGTCCGTTGGTGGGACAGAGAGAGAGCGCCAGCAACGCATGCGCGCCTGTGTGTGTGGCAATATCAAATAACGCAAAGACAAATGAAAATTGTTTTTGCCAAAATATTTTCATGCAAAAACACAAAATGGTTTCCTCTCTTTTTCTGTACAGTATTTAGAACAATTTTCTTGGCGTTGGGCCGCCACCGCCACCGCCTTGTGCTTTCCAAACAAAAAAGAAAAATATAAATCGAATTGAATTTTTTCATGTTCTTTGCTCTCGATTCGTTTTTTGGTTTGGGACGTTGTTCGGAAAGTATTTCAAGGACTTGGCAGCGTTTCAAAAATTCAACATTTTCAGGTAACCAGAGGCGTAAAAAACTGATCATAATGAAAAATAAATAAAAAGAAATACTTATCGGACAGCATAAATTATGAGATCTTGACAAATTATCAGCTGTGGCGTTTGTTGTTGCTGTCGCTGGTGGCCCTGCCCCGTATGCGTATCGTTCAAATTGTAGATATGACGATGCCTGCGCCTGAGTAATAATACGAGATATGAAAAAGAATACAAAATACAGAGATAAGCAATTAAATCAAACAAAAACTGAAATGGAATGAATAGACCAGGAAAACTCAGCGCAAATACCGCAAGAGAGTAAGAGAGCGCAGGAACGGAACGCAGAGAGATGCAAGGTATATGCAGACACGATGTGGCACTCCTCCATCTCCCTCGATCGCTTGCTGCCACGCGACCAAACCAAAGAGCACTGCCTCACCGACTGCATGCATATACCCTGCGTGAAAGCTTGAAAGAGAGAGCATCACTGGTGAGTGGGTGGGTGGCGTGGCGCACGTTCTCTCGCTCTCCCCCTGAATGTACGATCAGAGTGCAACACACACACAAATAGTGCTGATTCACTCGGACATGTGCCACACGTCCACCACGCTTTGTATGGGGGCGCATTAGAGAGAGAGAGAAAATGATAGTTTGGGAGATTGAGAGAGAGAGCGCCACTGCCCTGCCTGCTGCCGGTGAGCGCATGGCCCCAAAATTATCGGCACAGCACAGCACACACTTTCAAGTACAACGCCGAAGCAAGCAGCGGGGCCGAAGAACAAACCCTCCCAAGCAGCAGCAAGCAGAGCAGACCAGCCGCCGCCCGCCGCCTCCAACTCAACGCAACTCAACCCCATCGGGAATCTAAAATCCAAATCAAATAAATTATAGATAAATGAAACCCGCATTCTTATAAATCAAACTAAATAGGTTTATCAATCAGTTAATTGGTTCGAAAAGTCGCTACTTTCATTTAATACGCATTAAATGAAATTCTAGAGATTTCACAAATTACATAAATAAACCGTTACACATGCCAAAAAACAAGAGAAAGAGAAACCGCAAACTTTTCTCTGCCATTTTCCACGCGCTACTGAAAATCTAAAGAGATAAAAGAGAGCAAAAACAGAAAAAAACATTAGATCTATTAAATCATCAATAAAAATAGCTAGCAAAAAAGGAAATTCGGATTCCAACTAACGGTACAATGAGCGCAGCTGTTTAACAACAAAAACAAAACACCGAAAACCTCACGCATCAAATCACACAAACAACAAACTGTAGCAAAAAGCCGGCGCACATAATTAATATGTACGAGAAAACATTAACAATAGGAAATGCAAAAGTTAATAATGCATATGAGTGGCAAAAAGTGAGTTACAACAAAAACACATCGACGGCGGCCAAACCAAAGCAAAACAATCCAAAAGCAAGCAAAAGCAGCAGTGCAAAAACTGCAACCAAAACAAATGCAACCACAAAAATAGCAACAACTGCAACAACAACACCCAAAGAGACGGCCACCGTTAAACCCTCAACGCAGCAGTCAATACAAAATCAAAAGTACAAATACTTTGGCAGCGCGGCGCGCCGGCTGGTCCATCAAATAAAGCGGGCGCATCGGCATTTACTGACCAGCGGCGGCAACGACAAACAACCACAACAAAAGCGTAACGAAATCAACATTCAAACTCAATTGATTTAGATATGATTTGATGTAGTTTCAAATCAAATCTAAAGCAGTTGAGGCAGTACCACCGTACCTTCGATAACTACACACGCACATGGCAATCAGCTTTTGTCTGTCTGAAATGCGGGTGTAGTTATCTGGCAGCACTAAATATCGAAAGGCACACTAAAATGATTTAATTATAATAAATAATTGCAATTAATAAGCACTTACGCCATAACAGCTGGTGTTTGGCTGTTAAGAGTATATTAAATCATTTTTGTGTGTCATTGCACTCGATTGCACTCCCACTCATACACTCGATTTATTCACTCCCTATCGATATACCACAAACAGCTGTTGCACCAAAAATAAATCGCAGCGCAGGAAGACGGACACAAGCAACAAAAACAACAACAACAACACCAGCTGCAAAACAGCAGAAACAGCAGCCGCGTAACAAACGCGCATCCAACAAACAATTATTAAGCAAAAGTGATAAACCAAAATCAAAAACACCAGGCAAACACCAGCGTCAGCGTGGCAGCAGCAGCAGCCGCAGAAACAGTCGCAGTGACGGGGCACTATCGGGGCAGTCTTCGCGTTGGTGCTCCATCGAGGCGCAGCTGAATGTGCTGGACGATCTGCTGTACTACTGCGATGAGGAGGCCGAACTGTATTTAGCCCAGCTCTACGAAAGGTACCAGCAGCAGCGCACCTGCGATCAGAGCTCCAACAGTGAGTACGAGTCCGGATCGACGGACTTCTGGAGCGACGTCTCCGCCTCCGACACTGACGACAATATGTCGCACAACAACAGTGCCGACGACGATGGCCTGTCCAGCACCAGCGGGACGGGCAGCAACAGCACCCACAGCCTCTCCTCACCCCTGGTGCCAGCCGCCCTGAAGCGGCGTGGCCATCAGCATCATCCCCGCTTCTCGGGCACACGTCGGCCCAATGTGCCCAATGTCCAGGAGATACTGGCCGCTCTCTATCGCGGCGACTCCAAGGGTGCGCTCTCCAATCTGCGTGGTGAGGTTCAGCCAGAGCCAGAGCCAGAGCCGGAGCCCGAGAACGAGACACCGGTGGAAGAGACGTCCACTCCGATTAGCCGCAGCACCCTAAGTCTTCCACTCACCGATTCGGTGACCACTTCCCTGGGCAGCAACAGTCCCACGCCCACGGACGAGAGCAGCGTGCAAGATGACAGTGCGGCCACACCCACAGCCGGCACTGCGACAGCAACAACAGCGCCTTCAGCCCTGCCTGTGCCGCCCAACGGCAAGGAGGGCAAGACGTCCAGTGGCAAGAAAAAGAAGCGGGACAGAGGCGAAAAGTCCGAGAAGCGGGACAGGGGCGACAGGTCCGAGAAGAGTGATAGAGGCGACAAGCCAGAGAAGAGTGAAAAAGGTGAAAAGTCGGAGCGGAAGAAGAAATCCTCCTCGTCGTCGTCGTCGGGCAAGCGAGAGCGCAGCAAGCGTCATGGCACGAGTACGATGGAGGCCAGCAGTGATAGCCTGGCCACCGATATCAGTGCCGGGGCCATAGACGAGGGCATAGCACTGGGCGACGATGACGACACCCAGTCTGCGGAGTGGTCCAAATTGCGGTGCACCAGCGAGGCGGCCGAGATTGTGGCCGAGCGAGAGGCACGCCGCAACAAGGGACGGTGTGCGGACTATCCGGGCCTGGCCTTTGGACGCTCCATCTTCAGCTCGGACACCATGATGAAGTTCAATATCATCCGGAACGAGCTGCACAACATCATGAATACACAACTTAAAAGGGTAATTAGCAGCTGACAAAGTGGTTCGACGTGAGGAGGAGTCGTTTCTATACATATTTCCACTAATCGCATTTCTATATCTAATTCAAGCCAAAAGCAAGACCGTCGTCTTCCGTCTGATGATGTCTTCCCTGGCGGCTCTGTTGCTCTTGCGAATATTCTTGTGTAAAGTTTGGTTAGGTTCTCTCGTCCCTCCATCGCTCTTTCCATCTATGATTGCTCCAATTGTTGTTGTTTCCTATCTCTCGATTCTTTTGTTCGGTTCTTTCTTTTTATAAATCTAATGCTTTTGTTGCTGTTGTTAGTTTTGTGTGGTTTGCACATTGCAAAGCGATTACGTCGTCGTCGTCTTTGTCGACTTTTGTTGCCTTCTTCTTTCGCGATACGTGCCCTAGCGGCGGGTACCTCGATTTGAGCAAGCTCTTTGCCAGGCAGGGACTTGGGATTTCTGTTTCTATAAATCTGCATAGCTTCTTGCTTAGCGTCCTACGATCGTTTGCATTTGATTTAAGCTCCTAATAGCTCCGTAGGGTATCAAATCTTTCGTCTTCCCCTATCGAATCTTAACTGATTTTCCTTAAACCCTCTCTCTCCCACGCTCTTGCATTCCCTTGCCCTTGCATTGAGGCATTACATGGAATTTTCTGGTGGAACTCTTTAATTCTTTCTATATTATTGATTATGAATAGTGGGACCCCTAGGAAACGATTTTGTTTGTCTTGGCGGCCTCTTCTTTCTGTGGTTTCTTTCTCTCTCTCACACACACACACACACATGCAAATCTTGACCCACTTTGCACGTACTTATGCCTATTTCTTTCAAATTTTTCTTGCCGTTCCGATGGTCGATGCGAGTCAGCAATTCGTTTTGCATTTCCCCCTCCACATACATACATACATGTATGTGTGTAGACCCCCAGAGAGCAGAAAAAGTATTTCAACAATTTTTTGTTTGCTTAATTGCAGGCAATTGTTTAATTAGTTACGCAATTGCACAAAAATTGCTAACGGTACCTGTTGCGCGCTCCCACAGCATACCACACACACTCTCTCTCTCTCCCTCCAACACTCTCTTTGCTCGGCAAAAGAAGACTAAAGAGAGAGAGCAGCCCTCTAAAATGGCAGCAGTGCTAGTAGGCTACTCCCCCGCCAATATGGTGGTGGGTGGGGGTTTGTCCATAACCATACTCCATGTGGTCTTGGCCCCAACCCCATAAATGGCCGCTTACATTACATGCTTCTACTACAAATATCACTAAAAGGAAAACATTACCATCTACGGCCAAAGCATAGCCGCAAAATGTTCTCGGTACAAAGCTCGACTTGCCAATTTGGTGTACAAATTAATTATTAAATGTTGATACGGGCTATGTACGTGTTCTGTTCCCATAGCGAACGACCTTCGATGCGACTGCGGCATTTACTTTTAATTTCTTTTCAATGCCGCCTGGCTAAACATGGACAGTCGCTCATTGTTGGCATTATCAACAATTACGCCATCGCCGAATAGGGATGAGAGTCTGAGAATACAAATAAATGACACAGCAACAGGTGGAAGCCTCGGGGGCATAGAACTTTTTCAAATTCAAAACTCCCGATATGCTATCGATATCTTGTGTGGGGGCCACAATCGCCGGAGAGAGAGTCAACTAGCCCGATTAGTCATTACGGTGTCTAGCCATAACGCTCTCACGCTTACGTTGTTTGCTTGCGTGTTGATAAGCCTGATAAAGCACCGGCATTGTAGTAGTTTTTTGTTGTTGTAGCATTCAGTACAATTAGCTTGTGAAAGAGGCAGGCGAGGAAAAGGTAGGGGCGTTGCGTTGGCAAATGCACACACATACGGAGCTATGTATGTTGTTTGCTGCTCGAATGTCTGTATGTATGCAGATAGAGAGAACTACCTGATTACTCATTTCCAGCCTAAATGGAGATTGTATTTGACATGCGCCTTTTTTTGCATAATATTATTGGCATAGAAATAACAAAAATCTTAAATATTTCTTCACTAATTAATGCCAAACAACAACAAACATGTCGACAGAATTTTAGCGGCTTTTAACAGGTTTTCCAGCGGCACACCAACACACACAAAAAAACTCCCCGCTCATGAGCACACACACACAACCGCATACAGTTTTAGGCGAGGCAGACAGGCTGGAAAGTCACACACACATAGGGGTAGACACCGACTCTCTTAACCGCCGACACACCAGTTGTCTCTTTCACACCATTGGGCAAATCAAGCCAAAAGTCTCAGATGAACTTGTTCAGCTCCATGATGAAACTATACAAGGTGGTCTCGTCGGCAAAGTGCTCTACCATCTTTGCTGTTTGTAAGCGCGAGAGGAGGTTGGGGTTTAAAGTTGCTTATTAAAAGAATATATGAATTTTTTATATTTGGGTTTTCAATAAGCTTTTTTTCCTTAGTCTCTTAATTCTAAAAAAATTCAAATAGTATTGCTGCAAAAATCGAAGTCAATTTCAGTCGAAGTCAAATAAATATGACGGAAAAAATTCATCAGCTTTCGCATCAACAAGCGAGCACGCACTCAAACTTATTAGAGCCGAACACATCCGAACGTCACCCGAGGAGACCACCTTGCATAGTTGTTCAGTTCGCTCACAGATAGTTCGCTCATTTCCAATTCGTCGTTCGAGTCGCGTCGGTCGTCTCTGTTTTGTGTGTCGTCGAATTGTGGTGTTTTATATTTATTCGCTATTTATTCTACTACTGTTTCGTGTGCCAGGCTAAAGTCCCTTTAACCAGCTAAACGCTGCCTAGAAAGCTAACGCAAGCGACAAAAAAAGTGGTCAAAGAGAAAGAAGAAAAAGAACCGGTGGTTTTTTCTTCATTGCATGTGTGTGTGAGTGTCGTTCCATTCCCCTTGCGAGTGTTGGTGTGTGTTCTTCAAATTGTAAAATTTTATATATTTCGGTGCTGCCATACCATCACCAGAAAGCAACTGTTGAAATTATAACAGTAAAAGGCGAAAAAGGCCAATATCAAGTGTGCTCCAGTGCCCCCGGCTCCCCTGCCAACGCAAAGTCCAAGTGTCCAAAAAACACCCACAACCTAACTTAAAAATGACGACCAGCATTCCACAAGGCACTCTCCTGGACGTGCTCAAGAAGAAAATGCGTCAGACCAAAGAAGAAATGGAAAAGTATAAAGATGAGTGCGAGGAGTTCCACAAGCGCTTGCAACTCGAGGTGGTTCGACGCGAAGAAGTAAGCCAGCCTTCCATTTCCCTATTAGTTCTACAAAATTTAGTGGAAACTTAGCTATCTTTGGTATGGTTTAAATACTGCGTGACCTGTCTTATAAATTTTGCATAAATCCTACCTGTGGAAAAAAGATAGTAACCATTTCTTCCACACTCTCTCAGAGAGAGCGACAGACGAGAGCGCTCTCTCCCCTGTGTGTGTGAAAGTGTGTGTACTTGTGGAAGCGAGACAACTGCAAGTGTCGCGACAGGCTTCTCGCTCACATGAGTTCCAGAGAGCGACTTTAGTTCTGGCCTCTCCCGTTGATTCTGTTGTTGTTTTCCCCTGCCTTTTTTTGGGCAAATTGTTGAGGCACAGGGTGGTTCGTGTCCGTGCATGTCGTGCACCACCACCATTGTTCTTCCTCTTGTTCCTTATTGTGTCACTTCTCTTTCGTTTTAGGGTTAACTGTTTTTATCTTTGAGACGAAATTCATTCACCTTTCAAATTGTATGTTATCTCCTCGCTTCACGGCACATAGCGCAACATTAGCATACACATACATAAGGCAAAAAAAGTAGAGAAAAGAAAGAAATCTTTTGCTTTCTCAGCGACAAAAAAAATGAAAACCGGCTTAAAGCCGAAGAAGCGGCAACGGCAGCATCAGCCGCAAAGTGGCAGACACATCGTTTAGCTAGCGGTGTTCTAAATTCGATTAATTATGATCAATAAATGGTTGGATTCTCTTAATTCTTTTTTTCAGTTTGTGCTTAATTCGATTCTAATTAGACAATTGAGAGAGCAATGCCGCAAGCGATTTCTGTAGGGCTCCCGAGTACACCCGTACAAGTCTGTGTGTGTGTTTGTGTATGAAATCACAGGGAGTGTGCCAATGACAGCATATGTTGACGTCATTTTTTTGGGGGCTCAGGAGCTGTGTTCCAGGAACTTATGGATGATTTTAAAGCCAATACAATTGCCTTCCCCCCATTTGTTAACTTTTCGCTTCCACGCTGCCAGCAAGTGATTGACGTTTGGTTTCCCCTCTCTGAAATGTAAAACAAAAACATAATTTGCCTTTGTTGTTGGTTTTCTATACAATGAATGCTTTTCAATGTCATTTGTTGTTCCCCTCCTTGCTGAGTCTTCCTTTCTCCCCTCTTTTGTGTGTGTCCCTCTTTCCTGAAATTGAACGTTGATAATTTCAATGCGCTTTTGTGACAAATTGGTTTTGATTTGTGCTCCCTATCCCCCTGCTCCCTGTCCGCTGTGCATGTGTGTGTGCGTATGCCGTAATTTAAAGATTACAACACATGACGCCATAGGACTGGGGGTATGAAGAGAGCAGCAAAGCCCAGCACACACCCTCTCACGATCGCCACCGAAAAAACCACTTCATGCCTGAGAGAGCGGCCATCGTCTTTAACCGTTTTTCTTGGTGATTTACATTTTCATGGCGTTATTTTTTCAGTTCATAATTAAAAATGCATCATCACAATGGAATACACTCTCAAACATACATACACACTTACACGTTGGCATACGCACACGCCCTGCCCTGCGTTGATTGTTTTATATTTCGTTGCCAAGGCAATTTCTGAAAATAAAACTAAAACAAATGGAATACTCTCCGATTCCAAGGTGTGTGTGTGTGTGACTAAGCCGACAAAAATTCATTGGCTTGTACCATTTCTCGGCCCCGTAGCTGGTTTTGCATGCTCATGGCTTTTGAATTTGGTTAAGATCGGTTGTTTTTATTGTTTTATTTTATTTTATTTTTTGCATTTTGCCGGTCATTTTTCATAAATTCCACAACAATGGGGGCCGGGGCCACTGCTCTCCAAAAACTTGTTCTGTCTCCAGCTTTTCTTTGGCCTCTTATTCTTCTTCTACTTCTCTTTTTGTTGCTGTTAATAAAGCGTTTAATCTTCAATACATTTTGTTAATGAGTTCAAAAATAGAGGGGGAGAGCGAGACCACAACAGTTTGCTCTCTCTCCAACTTCCAACTGTGTGCAATCTCTTCTCTTTCGCGCCCATTGCTGCTGCCAACAACTCCCGCTACAAAACGAAACCCAACTGGAGTTGACTTTTTAAGCACTGGCCAAACATGGCAGCAGCTGATTTGCATCAATGCCAAAGCTGAAGTACCTCTGTATGTGAGCATTCGGAATGAGCCCTATCTATTTTCTAGATTTATATTCCCATGAAAGATCTCCACTGGAATGATGATCAAGCAAAGCAATCAAAACGCCTCGTTTAGCCAGTACTTTATTGTACTTTTTCAATGTTTTCTTTGCTTCGTTTCTGGTGCTTTTGTTGTTTTTGGCATCCCCCCCTGCTCTCCGGTGCTTCATCAACGGTTTGTTGTGTGACTTTCGGTGTTTGGAAAGCTTCGCGCTCTGCCTGCGCTGCGCTGCTCTTGGCTCCCCCAATTCGAAATGCTTTTTATCGTTTAGCGTACATGTGGCTGTGTGTTCGTGTATTTTGTATGCTGCCGCTGTTTGGGATGATGACGTAAGCCAACACAACACGGTTGGTTCCAATTCATAATCACACGATACTTTTACGACTCGTGAAGGCAGAGAGAGAGGGAGAGCGAGTGGTTCTAAGCGTCGTCCAATCAGTCAATTGGTCATTCAGTCATTCCATCATTACGGCATGTACATATCAGTAGCTCTCTATCTATGTCCGACCATATCAGTCACATTGGACATGGACATGGATGTGTAGACTCGACTGGGGACTGGACTGCCTTGTCCAATTGCTTTTGCCGTTTTTGATCAAAAGTTTGTTGCTTTTTTTATACTTTTTTCACCATTTTTGGGCGTGTGCTTTGCTGCTCACATTTTCGCTTTTCATCGTTCGAACCAAACTTCTCCTCTATATGGCCACAACTTTGTCAATGTCGAATATTTTCCGTTCTTTAATGGGTATATGAGTCTCATCGTCTTGTTTTGTGGGAAAAACTCTCATCAATATTTTCCATAGGATGACGTCAGGGCCCGAGGCCAATAATGCCTTGAATTGGCTTCTTTTGGCTATAGAATATCAGTATCAGTTCTGTTGAACTTCGCTTGACTCCTGGGTATCGATTTCTTTTGGCCAAACAACAATTTTGTAAGCCTGCTTTAGGGCGTCGGCACTTGGTTTTGACCTTGCAACACGCGGCAACAGCAACAGCAACGTCATGGCAGACGGCGGAAGACGGAAAACGGAAAGAAAGGAATTCTATTTACAGGTGGAAGCCAAAATGTGGAAACTACGGTCGACTTTTAGGGCAAATAAACTAATTAAAAGAATGGGATTTTTGGGGGTTAAAAGAGAGCGCAAAAACAGGATTTACCATACCAAAGATAGCAAAGTTGTTATAAAGAATTTAGTATTTCTTGTAGATACAGTGGCGGAAAAAATAATAGAAACGACAGGCGATTCACACATGAATCCAAATATTTTGTTTTTGGTGAAAGTTGCTTACATCAAAGCAAGTGTGCTTTGTTGCAGGATATTAGGGCTTTATATAGGACCCTCTTTAGGGATCCTTTCGTAAGTTTTTTAAGCAGTGTAGCCTGATTTGTATGAAGACCACGCTTTTGTCTTGGAAAAAATAATAGAAACGCAGTCTAATTTTTGTCATAACGTTTCTTAAAACGGTTTTAAGCTAATTATATTGGTAACAATTCATAAACTAACGGCAAATGAAGATATAAAATAACTTTTCCCGTTGATCCGGTTGTATTTGTTGTTGTTAGAGTCTCAGAATGGGGTGCGGAGGACATTGTACGGATTTTGAAAGAACAAATATCCTTACACCAGGATATGAAGGTCACACAACGTCAGATAGTGTTACTATTCTAAAATGGGTTTAATGAAAGCTTTTTCGACGATTAAGGACAAAAAATAAAGAAACACACGCGGAAGAATGCACGCAACATCGGCTTGGTTCGACACACCACCTTGTTCAAAAATCAAAAAAAAATTCTTTCTCTCTTCGGAAAATTTGAAAAACGATCTCAATGCATCGGTTAGTGGTCGTACTATATGACATAGGTTGATTTGGCTCGATAAAAAATTACACAAAGCTAAAGTAGATGTATATACTTACGAAAATGAGATTCAGATAGGTACCCAATTCCCCATGGTGCATTTATTTCGTCCTGGGTACATTTGGTCGTGGGAAGTTGTATTAAGGTGCCTAATATGAGAACTCCTAACAAATCTGAGCAAATTGACTTTAGTTTCATTTGCCTACAGCATATTTTTTTTGACTATACGAAATAAATGCACCTTGGGGCATTGGGTACCTTTCTGAATCTCATTTTCGTAAGTATATACATCTACTTTAGCTTTGTGTAATTTTTTATCGAGCCAAATCAACCTATGTCATATAGTACGACCACTAACCGATGCATTGAGATCGTTTTTCAAATTTTCCGAAGAGAGAAAGAATTTTTTTTTGATTTTTGAACAAGGTGGTGTGTCGAACCAAGCCGATGTTGCGTGCATTCTTCCGCGTGTGTTTCTTTATTTTTTGTCCTTAATCGTCGAAAAAGCTTTCATTAAACCCATTTTAGAATAGTAACACTATCTGACGTTGTGTGACCTTCATATCCTGGTGTAAGGATATTTGTTCTTTCAAAATCCGTACAATGTCCTCCGCACCCCATTCTGAGACTCTAACAACAACAAATACAACCGGATCAACGGGAAAAGTTATTTTATATCTTCATTTGCCGTTAGTTTATGAATTGTTACCAATATAATTAGCTTAAAACCGTTTTAAGAAACGTTATGACAAAAATTAGACTGCGTTTCTATTATTTTTTCCCAAGACAAAAGCGTGGTCTTCATACAAATCAGGCTACACTGCTTAAAAAACTTACGAAAGGATCCCTAAAGAGGGTCCTATATAAAGCCCTAATATCCTGCAACAAAGCACACTTGCTTTGATGTAAGCAACTTTCACCAAAAACAAAATATTTGGATTCATGTGTGAATCGCCTGTCGTTTCTATTATTTTTTCCGCCACTGTATTTAACAAACAAAAAAGATACATGCCAAAGATGGCAATGATTTGAATAGGAATTTATGTGTATTTCTTAAACAAAAGCAGAACCAAAATCAGCAACCATTTTATAGTGTATTTATTATGAAATCTCCTAAGTTTAGCATTGTAAGAAGTAAATTATTGGATAAGTTTATAGTTTATAAATGTTTTGTTGTATGTATTATGCTATATTGGGTTCGTACGAACATATATATTGTCTTATAGGCCGAATCTGAGGTTGCTGCTCTGAACCGTCGCATTCAGTTGCTCGAAGAAGACTTGGAGCGCTCTGAGGAGCGTCTGGGCTCCGCCACAGCCAAGCTGTCGGAAGCCTCTCAGGCCGCTGATGAGAGCGAACGGTTAGTACATTTGTTACCATATATCCATGTCCCATTCCCCCACCCTCCCTCTATAAATGATGTATTATTATAATAATCTATAAGATTACAGCATACAAATATTGAAGATCAAGTTATATTTATCCCTATCTATTATACTATAATGCATTGCTTTGACAACAAATTTAGGATACGAAAAGCGCTTGAGAATCGCACAAATATGGAAGATGACAAAGTGGCTCTCTTGGAGAACCAATTAGCACAAGCAAAATTAATTGCAGAAGAAGCCGATAAGAAATACGAAGAGGTATAGTCATCATATCCATCTATCTACGGAAGAGAGTCTTTTGTTCTCTCTCTGTTTTTGCGTTAGGGCTTTAGGGTTATTAGGTTTTTCGATTGAGGTTAGGTTTCTGTTTCGCTCTAGGTCAACATTTTGCGTTTACTAATTAGGTTTTGGGTCTACAGATATCTGCGCTCTCTTTAACAACAGTAAAATAATAATCATTATAATAAGTTAGTTTTCTAAGAAACTTTTTGTAAACAGCATTTACTGAACGTCGACCCACCGCTGGAACTACTGCATCAACACTCTATGGATGATCTAAATTTCTTATTCTGTATAAATATTGTAAAATTTATGGACATAGGCATGTCCTACATAAGCTTATGCTAGTCGATTAGTAAAAATGGCTGTTAAAACAATTATGTCTGTAAAAAAAATCCCCCCCCTCAACAACAAGAAAACCCCTTCCAAATGTTTGTAATGTGTGTTTGGAGAAGCTAAAACAATGATTTATGACAGCTGAACACTTTCCAACTTTCCAACGTTCTTGATCTAGATCAATAGCGGATAATAGTCCAAAACTTAACCGTTCGAGCTACCAATACCGCAGTTCCATTAGCGACACATTCCACACATGTGGAAGATTGCATTCCATTCCATTCCAGTCAATCGATATTTTTAGGGATTTAATTGAAAAAAATCCCTTCCTTCATTCCATGGGAAATTTTATTTACAAAAATAAAGTCCCAACATTGTTTTAGCTTTTCCATGTACTACCTCCCCCACCTCCATCTGCAATACCCTGTTAAATATTTGTTAATTATTTGATTGACAAAATCCGAAACTTTAAAACTCAACTGGCAACAACAAATTCTTGTCTCTCTTTTTACAACAAACAAAACAACAACAACTATAACTGAACCAACCACGACAACAACAAAAATCATTAAAACCAAAAAACAAAATCAATTCTATCTATCTGTGAAACCACCTCAACTGTGTTTGTTAAACCATCTGTTTGTCATAACAACCAACAACCAACTACAACAACAACTTTAACGTTTAACAACAACAACACTATCGAACACGCAACGATGTGGATGATGACGTCGAATGATTCGATTCACACTCTCTATCTATCCTTTGGGGCTGTACCAAAAAAAAAACAACTACGATTCTTCCAATGGCGGAATGAATGAAAAAACAATACTTAAATCATCGCTAACAACTTGGTCACTGTCTTCTATGGGCTTGGTCGTCGTCGTTACCGAAAACAACACAATGGTGTGCTAAATGGGACCTATATGTATTCGAAAACAAAAACAAAAATATATATAGGGCTCGCAAGATTCTAGAGAATCGCGCCCTTGCCGATGAAGAACGCATGGACGCTCTCGAGAATCAGCTGAAGGAAGCGCGTTTCCTTGCTGAGGAGGCTGACAAGAAATACGATGAGGTGCAGCTAAAAACCAATTTATCTTCTGTTTCTACATTAATAAGCAAACAAAATAATAATAATGATAACAACAACAGTAACAGTTACAATATCGATACCAATGCTAATGCTAATAATAATAGCACCAACAACAATAACGCATCCAGAACTATTGCACCTGCTGCTGTTGGTGAAGCGAAGATCACTTCAACTTTATCCTCCACAAGCTCAAGCCACGAACATGAACACAACAATAATCCCCCCAATAATGACACTTGATTTTGATTCCTTTGCCAAAGGATCTAAACAAAAACGAAAGTGGAACCCTTTAAAGCGGGTCTAACCAATATATTTTGGCACAGGAATCAACTATCGAGTGTTGATACGTAAAACTTGTGCTTAAAATCGATTCAATGATGATGATGATTATGTAGTAACGAATGATGCTTAAAGGGCAGTTATAGCTATAGAATCCAAGGCATGCAACGCCTGCCCGTTGCCTCACAATAATATATATGCAATATATAAATATATGTAAAGATGCTGATGTATTAGTCGATGTACATACAATCCACTGAGATGTTTGATGAACAAATGAGACTCCCTAATATCATCCCTCTTCCAGAAGGGGAGCCACCACATGTGTGTGTCTTTTATTTTGTAAATTATGTTAAATGTTAAGCGATATCCATACAGAATCCAAGTGTACTTTTGTTATCGTCCTTAATTTACTCTTAAAAAAAGAGATAAAGGAGCTTAAAAAGCAAATATTTTGATGATTATTTCAATTAAAAAAGCAATTGTAATTTGATATTCTATATTTCTATTTGCAAAAAGCAACACTTGTAAAGATTATTTAATTTCATTTCAAAATTATATACAACAACTAATTATACAAATAACCCAACAAAAAACCCCAAAAAAATAATTCATTAAATAATTTTTGATTTAATATTTTTGCAAATTAAAGTTTATATAACAATTATATACAAATATATATATTATAAAATACATATATGAATGCAGCATAAAAGAAACTAACTTTTGATCTTTTTGGGAGCAGACAATGTTTTTAGCTTTGACGACTTGTTGTACATTTTCTTTAGGAATATTATGATGGAAAGGTTTAGCTGAAGGATGGTGGTCGTTATGTTTTAGGGATAGGAAACAACATATAAATGAAGTTAGAAGTTGGCAGTCTTCTGCAGCTTAATCAGAATCAAATGGAAATTAATTCTTTTATAAAATGATTAAAAATGATTGCTTATGGAGCCATGCTATGCAGTAGCCACTAAATGATTTTACAGGTGGAGCCTGAACATGCTTATTTTTCAGGAAATTAAGGGGAGCCAAGAGAGATCCCATTTGCCTGTACAGCTCTCCTTAAAGGAGAAACTTGTTTATGCTGGAGATCTCGTTTTATGTATGGATTGCAAAGTATTCTCCAAGAGTCTTCTTTAAGGGCAATATATTTTATTGCTAAATTCTTTGATAAAGCGTGAAATTACAGCACTTCATCGAGAAGTACATGTCCGGATCCTGCTCAAGAGCTGACCCTCGATTGCGGAGATTTCTCTTTAAGAAAAATACCCCAGACCCCAAATTCAGTTCACCACAATCCAGAAATGTCTGATCTGGCAGAAACCTATGGCCTCAAGTTATTCATCAAACGACCCACAAAGCGTTCCCCTAATTCTACAATCAACAAGCGTTTTGTATCCATTAATATAAATCGTTTTTGAAGTTGATTCTTTGGATATCTTTGCCATAAAAGGATGTTTACTTTCTTCTCTCCCAAAGAGAACTCTCTTGAGTTTATTTTTGCTTACGTGTTTCGCACGTCAATTGTCAGAAATCGATGAAATAAACCAATTGTTAACTGATACACGGCCATTGCCTGGAGATAAGCTTCAATGTCTACGTCCTCACTTTTTGCCTTTGTGGCTTCCTTATCTTTCTCCAGAAAACTAAGGCAAAGAAGAACTGGCAAAAAGAGAGAGAGAGTGAGTTTGTTTAACTGAAACTTTTGATAAGAGAAGGCCGCTCCCCAATATGCCCAATGTGCTCGACTGCAGCATAAAGTGTGGGCCCCATGACATAAGCAGCTAAAATCCCTCTGTAAATGTTGCCAAAACGATCGATGATGAATCCCAAACGCAATGCTTTGGTCCCCACTTGACCCTCGCTCTGAGGGAGAGAGAGTCGCGCCGCCTGTGGCGGGTAGTACTCAAAACAGTGAATCAGCGGGAAGATATGTGCGTGGAATGAATCCAACCAATGATCGCCCTCTCCACATCATATCTTTTTCCGTTTAAAGATCTGACGACACTTTCAGTTACCTTGCATTCACGTTTTCTGATTCATTTGGTGGAACGCTCTCACTTCCCCCCTGGAAACTATTTGCATACGTCAATGCAGGAAATTGGCTAATTTTGTAGTCAGCATTTGGTAATTCCATAAACAAATAGCGCCAAAATTGGTTAACTGATTTCCGCCTTTCTCTAATGAAGCATCTTTTGGCAAGATAAAGTGGATGTAATGTTTAGCTTTAGTTGGTTATAATTTCCTTTAATTAAATGAGTTTTCATATTTATGATTATGGGAAGTAGGTGGTGATGTTTCATGTCCCATTGAGTGGTTGATAGGTTTTGGGATTGTAGATGATAACAGAGGTTTTGATCAATTCTAAATTCCAAGTTCTAATTTCCCTTGGCAAAGTTGACAGTTCTAATCAAATGAATTTATCTGTCAAAGAACTATTCCCAAGGAGTTCCCAAGAGAATTCTGAGATTTTTTGAAAGGGGAGATCATACAATATTAGGGCGTTAATTTCATTAGGAAAAAGATTACATTGGGAAGTTGCTATAGGGAAAGGAAAAATGAATTTTAAGTCAGAAAGAACCTTCCAATGAAATGTACAACAACGTCGAAAAGGTATTAATACAATCCAACCAACCTCTCAATATTCTCTTTTTTTGCAATCAAATATTTAGGAAGATATGATTATGGTGCACTATTGGATCGTATGATTTAAAAGACACACACACGCGGAAAGCACAAGTTTTATAGGAAATCCATCCACAAACACAACAAAATAATAACAATAAAATTAAAAAATTTGTTTTGTTGTTTACTAAATTAGACTTAAGGCCATACACCGAAACCATACATTACATTCAAGGAACAAACAAATCTAACCAAAAATCATCTCAATGCTTTATGTTGTTCTCAACTAAAAGATATACTCGTACTTGTAAAAACACCAAAACCGAAAACATGAAATTTAATACATTTTCTATATATGTTCTCCTGTGTATCCTGTATATGCCATACAAAATATCTTGTATTATATCGAAATCAACACACAATCAATCAATCGAAACGAATTGTAAATGAATTGTCTATGAGAAAAGGTTGCCCGTAAATTGGCGATGGTTGAAGCTGATTTGGAGCGCGCCGAAGAACGTGCCGAACAGGGTGAAAAGTACGTTTTAAGTTTACATTTATACCAAATAAACGTTAAATATGTTACAAAAATGTTTCCTGTTTCTAATATTAATGAAAAAACAATGTTGAAATTGTCGCAAAACCTAACCTCAAAGCCGTTTATTGCATATATAAATATATCCCTTTTTACATTTTTCAGTTTAAAGTTTGATTTTGTTATTGTTTTTATTTTCTTTTAGCTAGCTAGCTTTTTGCATAAATGTTTATATAGTGTTTGGTTGAAAAATGTGAATATTCTATACTCTGGCATCTAATTTTGTGTATATTAAAAGCATGTTTTGTAGCTTAGAACAAAACAAAGCACAGAAAACAAAACGCAAAGCAAGGCAAAGAGGTTCAAATTTCCCATTTCTCTTTCGAAAGGGAAATTTTCAAAGTGCCCTGAAAACCGCTCACTGAAACGAGTGCACAAATGCAGTAGAGGCCTCATTTAAGCAGTGCTTAATATGTAAGCAGTGCTATGATGAGCTTACCGGTGAGCGCAGAACCATCGCTCTCTTCTGTGATGTTTTGCATCTCCCTCTACCTTTCGTGACTGCAGTGTGCGTTGTGAGAGTGCCACCTCATGCAAACGTCACACGGTTTTATGCGCTCTCACGCTACCACGCTCGCTCTCTGAGAACGCGTCACCTCATCCACCTAACTGTAAATCCAAAGCACAGTGAAAGAAAGAGGAAATGGATGAAAATTTGCACCTCTTTGCTCTTTGTATCATGAATCATGAATGATCCTGCACAGTATTCACATTTTTGTTACCAACATTCCCAACGTCCAAGCCAGACACTTGACTAATCTATGAAAACATTTTTTCTATTGCCATTCCCTAACCCATGCCAAAAAACAAACACATAAACACCTTGTTGCCGTTGTTGTGTGTGTACATTAATACAATGCCCGTGCTAACACCTTGCCACGCCCTTGCGCTGCCCTGCTGCTACACCTACGCCCACGTCTGAAGGTTGCCAGAAAACTTGTACTCATGGAACAGGATCTGGAGCGTTCCGAGGAAAAAGTTGAGCTCAGCGAAAGGTTTGTCCAATGCCCCCACACAGCCACTGCGCCTCTCTATCTTTGATGTCTTTTTTTTTGTGTACTAACTGCATTTCGTTAAATATAATACACACTTTACTTTGGTTTTATTTGTTTGCGGAATCTATGCCAGCGATGGACAAATATTTATTTTTAATTTCCATAGTTTAAAAATAACCAAAAACAAAACAGAAATGCCAAAAAAGTGAAATCGTCTGGGGATGCTGTCGGTCCGGTCCAAAAACAATTGTTATGATTACAAAAATATTTGCCAGACCTTGGCAACATGATTTGACGCTTTATTTTTCTTGTGGAATCTCTTGGCCATCCAACTGTGGTCGGTGGCAGCTTCGCCTCCAGTCGGACAGTCACAAGATTTTATTTCGAAAGTGAAGTGTTGCTCAAGTCAACCTCTCTTTTCCACTGGCATAAATTCCGCACAAAATGAAAACCTTTATATTTAACAATTGCATGAGTTGTTCTTCTCTTTTTTTCCCCCACTTGACCATTTTGTCAAATATTTAATGAACATTTCTCTAACGTTTAACAGCAAAATTGTGGAGCTTGAGGAGGAGCTGCGCGTGGTTGGCAACAACCTGAAGTCCCTGGAAGTGTCTGAGGAGAAGGTCAGTATCTGTCTTTTTGTCACCAAATTAATCACTCATTTGAAAACTTGTGATGAAAATCATTTAAACCAATGTTTCTTAAATATTTATATTGAATTTTCCCCACAAACCCGAATTACTCAAAAACACTTTCCCCGTAATGTACAACAACAACAACGAAAACGATACGAAAAACAAATAGGCCAACCAACGTGAGGAAGAATACAAGAACCAAATCAAGACCCTGAACACTCGTCTAAAGGAGGTAGATATCAAACAAGAAAAAGGAAGAAAGCCTTCGCATCAAAAAGTGGCCAAAAAGCAAAGAGGATTTCCCAGATCCGAGGCGCTCAAAACGAGTGTCCCAAACCAGCGATTATATATATAAACATCTCTTTTGTTGTTGTTTCTCGTTATTGTTTGACTTATACTATACAAAGTTTATCGGGAGGGGCGCACCAGACAGTCAATCCCCTCCCAAAAAAAGAAAGACCTTCAACAGGAACTCTTGTACTACGCAGAGTTTCCAGTCTTTCATTTCGTTGTTGTACTAATAATTCTTATAAAATGTCTACCGACATGATATTTATACATATTTGTTTACAGATCAATCAGTTATATTTATTTTATTGATTACTAATTTACATTTTCTTTTATTTCTTATTTTCATATTATGTTTTTTGTTAAATGTTGCTGCTAAAAAAACAAAACAAAAAATGCCAAAAAACAATTCTAATTTGCGCACCTGCTGGATGTTTACCAACACTGACCACTGATTTGTTCTTGCATGAATATTGTTTATTAATTTTTGTTCAACAAAAAATGCTTTTTAATAAATAAACAAAACGCTTTCAACACTGAACACCAGGCCACACAAAAAGAGGAGACCTTTGAAACGCAAATCAAGGTCTTGGATCATTCTCTGAAAGAGGTATTATGCAGAGTCGAAATATATCAATTATATCCCTGGTGTTGGTAAAAACGCTTCTAAACTAAGACTAACTCTTGACTAGCTTTAGTAAGACTAAGCTTTTAACTGAAAGAAAACAAACAAACCAAAAAAAAAAAAATATTGAATTGCACAAATCGTTATTCTCAATTTTAAATTTATTGTACATATTCGTCAATTCGACATTTAATATTTTCTTTTTTATAAACCAAAAATAAAAACCAAAAAAGCACTTTGGGAAAATACAACAAATGGCAATATAAGTGTTGAAAAATTATAAAAATAATAGATCAATATCGTTGTATATGCGATACATGTAGCGTACATCCATGGGCAAGTATTTCTATGTCGTGTCATCCCTCTCGTCAGACGTGTGTGTGTACATTTGTTCAAAATTGAAAACAACTTTTTGTGCAACAAAGGAAAATGTTTTTCCAGCACTTATAATTCAGCTTTCTACTGCTTGTTGTAGTGGTAGTAAATGACTGATGATGAATAGAGCCGAACCACTTACAATACGATTAATAGTCAATGTTTTACAACACTAGTCGTGGTTATGCAATACAAGTAGAAGGTTTACAACACCACTCCACTGCTTGGTTAGTAGTCATCATGGTCTTGCAACACTGTTTTTCCTGCTACTGCTTGGCTGGTAGCCAACACTGTAATTCCACCAATGAGAACGTTTTTGTCCAACACTATTCCTACTTCTACTGCCTGATTAGCGTAGCCTCAAATTAAATAAAAATCAAAATTAATTCAAACCAAAAAATATCTAGTTTCGGTAGATATTTTATATAGTATTCCCCCCAAAATACACACAAAAACACCAACACACACCTCTATAAAACACACACAGAAATTCCCAAAAATGTACGTGAAATGAAATGGATCTATTTTTTATAAACTATAAACCATAATTTGTTGTATTTCTCCCGATGTCTAGGCACGCGTCAATCAGAAATATTACGAACAGGAGCTCATACAGTTCAAATTAAGTGTAGAAACTGTAAGTCGCGCTTAAAGAAGTGATGAGTCAATCGATGAGCGTAGATATTCTAGACAAATCAATAATCTTAACAGCATTTTCAGTTTCAATTTTTTTTTCATGCAGTGACTGCGTAGCCTCCTCTACCAGTAATCAATTGTTGAACCAACATTCCACTCCAATATTCCCTTAATGATATTTAATTTGTCTGATTTAGGTGTTGTCTAAAAACCCCTAAATAGTACTCGTACAAAAGCGTAAGACTAAGTTTTGTAAGCATTTTAGTCGAAGAAAAATGAGAGATTTTTCTATGTGTTAATCGAATGAAGTTTAATTTAATGTTTGTTTAACTTTTATTTAATTTTATTGTTTAACTTAATTCACAAAATCATTATTATATCTTGTCTAATGTTCATTCTGACATCTACATTTCTTTTTTAATACGTTATTTTTCTGCTGGTTTTGGTAGCATATTTGGGAAGCTTCTTGGCTTTTAACTTGTAAATTCTGTTTGCTCGGGGGAAATTTCCCCAGCACACAGAATTTGAATCGTCTGCCAGGTATGGATTAAAGGGAAATTTGCGTTGCCCTCTAACCCATGCCTGCCAGCCACTTTTTGTTGCTTTTTACTCCCCCACTGAATATTCAACTTTTTACTAATATAAACATTTAACACTCTTTTCCCTCCTTCCCAAAAATTAAAGGCTGAGGCTCGCGCTGAGTTCGCTGAACGTTCCGTTCAGAAATTGCAGAAGGAAGTCGACAGGCTCGAAGGTATGTCCGTCAAAGAATTTATCCATATATTACTGAGGCTCTAAGAGAGAACTTAGCCATGGAAATGTACATAGTTGAATATTTCCAAAATTTGTGTAGCAGTATTTCAAATTAAATCACAATGATTATATTAGTTAACTGAAATTTATTCAAATAGTTCTTTTTTATTACTTATAAGTAGGATCAAAATTAATTTCCTTATTCCAATATCCAGTACCAATTGTGATCTATGGTGAAATTTTGAGTGTCTCTTTTTATGTACAATCCCTTGAAATATTATTTTTATTTTTTCTGCTGTTTATCCAAAAAAAAAACATTACTTAATTTATTTGTATTTTTGTTTTTACTTTTCATATATTATTTGTTGTTAATGTTGTGCTTAACAAAAACAATACAACTTGCGCTGCTTGTACCCTCGCTCGCTCGCTCGCTAAAAAAACGCAAACAAATTTTGTTGTAAATCCGCCTGCATGTACCGTCAAATCCCCAACAAACAAACAAAAAATGTGCGCGCCCTCAGATGACTTGCTGAATGAGCGCGGAAAGAACAAACTGCTGCAGGAGGAAATGGAGAACACTTTACATGACATACAGAACATGTAAATTCATCTAATTTGCTTGTGTAAATTAACTAAACTGCCTGCTTTGACGTCAAAACTATATACACACCGCCACCCCTCAACAACAACAACACCAACCCACACACCAAACTGGCGCTTTCCATATTTAAATACTAGAAAAAGAAACAAACAAAACACATTTACACCACCACCCCAATGCATACACTGAGCCAGACAGACACCCGGGACGCCAAGTGTCTTCCAATTGCAGAGTTGACGCCATCTTTCCGAAGAACTCTGGACAAAAACGCTAAGCAAAACAAAACAAAAAAAACGAAAGAAAAATATAAAAAATAGCGTTAAATATTTAACATAAACTCAAAGAAAAGCAGTTACGAAAGAAGCAAAAAACAAGACACTCTACCCCGTAGTAGCAAGCGCATTCCAATTATTTTCAATTCCAAAATGGAGCTGTGACTGGCAGCTAGCGATTTCCAGTGTGCACTAACGTTGTGCACATTCCAATCAAAATTGATCCAAGATGCCTTTACAACACTGTTGCAATATTTAAATCTCCTTTTTTGGGTTGTCTTTTTAGTAACTTTCGACAAACGATTTAAACGTAGAGTAGATGTTTTTTCTCCCAATTATTTTAAACTTGCTTTTGCTACCCCTTTTTTAACATTGTTTTTGTTTGTGTATTACGATGATTATAAATGACAACTTGGACAAACAAAATGCATTGCCGCCTTCTTCTTAGTTTATGTGTATTTTATTTTAAATAGAGAGACAAACAAAACGCTGTTATTTATATTTAAAGAAAGTGAAGTACATTCTATATGCTAAAAAAAAGAGAAAAGAGAAAAGTAAAGAAAGAAACTTTGTATTTTGTGTCGCCAGCGCTTAACTGTATTAATATATATGCTAATGTTTATACATTGTTTATACATTATTTAAACAAATTGTAATGTTTGCAAAACGTTGTGTAATATTTGCCTACTTTTAAGTTTTGCCGCCACGCCTACCACACAAACACACCACACCACACCACAACCACCCACACACACACACACACTTTACTATAATTACAATTATTTCGAGAAATTTAACAAAACTTGAGGAGCGACAACAACACACAGCGCACATCCATTCCAATTGCAATTGCGTTTGCCGATTTTCCGGTAGCGCCTTTCTTTTATTTGAAAAATAAAACAAAACAAAAAAAACCAATTCCGACATTCTACCGATTCTTCTGAATATATATCCCGAAACAAAATACAAACTGGGAGCAGATGGGGGCCCACAAAGATGGCAATTAAAATAAAAAGAGAAAACAATTTAAATTCGATTTACTTACGATTTACATAAATTAATTATTTATATTTTAATATACAAATATACCTATGCATACACATACGATATACATACATATACATATATACTACATATACAATCCATGCTGCTGCAAAATTGCACAAATAAAGTATTTTTCAAGAAAATATATGCATAATCCAGAACTAATCCCACGACGCGTCGTGCCATCGTCCAACGTTCAGTGTCCTCCTCTGTCGATCCTCTGTATGTGCCTTGACCCCGCAATCGGCCTCTGAAGGTTCTATCGCACGCGATCTCTGACTCTCACTCTGACTCTGCTCTAATCCGAATTTCTACTTTCGCTGATGCTGCCGCCCGCCGCCATGCGGCAACCACTAACCAATGAACCACTAAACCACACCCCAAACCACTCAACCCAATGCCAGACGAGACGATCGTCGAGAAAGAGCATTATGCCCTCATTGGCGACAGCCTGGACTGGACCTTCGTTGAGCTGATGGGCATGCCGCCCTTCTACAACGATCGCTACCCCAAGCCACCAACGCCCGAGCTCACCGAGGAGGATATGGCACGCATTGCGGAAGAAAAGGCCAAGGCCGAGGCCGAAGCGGCAGCTTTGGCAGCGGCCAAACAGGAAGCCGCTGATGCTCTGGCCGCTGCACTAGCTGCGGGTGTGGATCCGGCCACCTTGGATCCGGCCCTTATCGAGGCTGCTGCGGAGGCGGCTGTGCCGGTCAAGTTGCCTACACCACCACCCAAGGAGCCCACTCCTCCTCCACCACCGCCACCACCATTCGAGTACTCGATCGATTTGCCCCCAGAGGGTGCTGAGGTGCCGTACGTGAAGAATGCCGAGCCAGGCGATATGCTGCCCGCAGTGGCGGCTGTCCCAGAGGGGGAAGCTGCTGCTGCTGCCACCCGTTGAAGGCGAAGCTGCTGCCGCTGCAGCTCCAGCGGAAGGAGAGGCAGCTGCTCCCGCGGCAGCACCAGCGGAAGGCGAGGCAGCTGCTCCCGCTGCAGCACCAGCCGAAGGAGACGCCGCAGCTGCACCACCTGCAGGCGACGCACCGCCACCACCCGCTGCCGAAGCGGCACCCGCCGAAGCTGCACCTGCCGCTGAGGCAGCACCTGCCTAAAGCAAACCCTGAAATGTTGTTTGTTGTCTAAAGTGATGAAATAGATCAAGGATCTCCCTAGAAGGATCTCGTCGCCGTTAATGAACTGGCCAATGTGTTTTTCCTTTCCGAATCTCACTAACATAAACCGCCCGCCTCCTGTGCGCCTCCTCTCCAACTCCCACACCCACTCCCACTCCCCCATTGATTATTCAACTCGATTGAAGTTTAATTTTTAGTTTTCTCGTTTCTATTGCCTCCTTCTCACATGCTTTATTTTTCCAACACGCTTTCTCTCTCTCTCTCTTTCGCTATCGATCTTGCACCACTCCATCGCTTGTCTTGCTTTTTTCACCAAACAAAATCCACATCGCATGCCGCGTGTCGACGACCATCGATATCGACAGATGATACGATCGTTGAGAAGGAACGCTACTGTCTGATCAACGACAGCCTCGATGAAGCGTTCGTGGATGTGATTGTGGGCCTGGAGCCCTTCTGGAACCCGCGTAACCCCAAGCCGCCCACGCCCGAGCTCACCGAGGAGGATCTGGCTCGCATTGCGGAAGCAAAGGCCAAGGCCGAGGCCGAAGCGGCGGCCGTCGCAGCGGCCAAGCAGGAAGCCGCCGATGCTCTGGCCGCAGCATTGGCTGCGGGTGTTGATCCTGCCACCTTGGATCCGGCCCTTGTCGAAGCTGCTGCGGAGGCGGCTGTGCCGGTCAAGTTGCCGACACCACCGCCCAAGGAGCCCACTCCTCCTCCACCACCACCACCACCATTCGAGTACTCGATCGACTTGCCCCCAGAGGGTGCCGAGGTGCCGTATGTCAAGAACTACGAGGGGCCACCACCGGGATCGGAGCCAGAGCCCGTTCCAGCTGCCGAGGGAGAGGCTGCTGCTGCCGCCCCACCGGCCGAGGGAGGAGCACCTGCCGCACCGGCTGAGGGCGCAGCACCACCAGCCGAAGGAGCGGCACCACCTGCCGAGGGAGCGGCCCCACCCGCTGAGGGAGCTGCTCCTGCGGCTGAGGGAGCTGCTCCTCCTGCTGAGGGTGCGCCTGCTGCTGAGGCTGCTCCTGCTGCTGAGGGTGCTCCTGCAGCGGAGGCTGCTCCCGCTGCTGAGGCTGCACCGGCCGAGGCTGCTCCCGCCGAGGCTGCTCCCGCCGAAGCGCCACCAGCCTAAGCCGACCATTGCCCCGATGCTAGTCCTCAAGAGAATCTGCTGCGTACAACTCAAAGACACAACAACCTGCTACAAAATGCTGCCCTGCTTTTATACACTTAATTTTGAGCACGTTTTTGAGACATTTTTAATTGAAAGTCCGATTTATAATTAAAAATTTCATTTAATCGAAGCATTGCAAAAACCAGAAGCTGCCTTTTAGCCACTGCTTTATTTTATTTGTTTGCCGTTTACCGTTTACCGTTTACCATTTTGATTTCCGAAATTAACAGCTAGCCAACACGCGCACTGCCTTGCCGACGCGTGTACAACAATGCTGCTGACAAGCAGTTCCAGCGCTGCTGCATTTTTTACTTTTATGTTGACCCAAAAAGCGAGGTAATTATGGTTTCATTTGTGCAGACTTAGTCTCTCCCTCAACCCCCATACCAGGTGTTAGTTTTTGTCAGGTCTTTGTGCCCCACTTTGAGTGTAATTTGTATTTGTTTTGTATATTTTTATTAACTTGTGTTTTTTATTCTTGCGTTTCTTTATGATTTATCAATCACTTCAACAAACAGACGACCTTGTCCTGGAGAAGGAGCGCTACAAGGATATTGGAGACGATCTCGACACCGCCTTCGTCGAGCTCATTCTCAAGGAATAAGCGTACCGACCACGGACTACGACCTCCTCCAGCTCAGCGCGAAATCTTTCAACACTTTGCCAACAAGACCATCACCACCACACACCTATCGATTGTTTCTATTACTGTAGTATAGTTATAGGCGCACTGTTGTATTCCGTAGCCTTGTTATCGGTAGTAGCTGTACTTTTGATTTCCGCGTGTGTGTATACTTTTGTGTAGATTGATTTTGCCTGCAGATGACGATGAGGAATCATTAAAAACTATTGTGTATCTGTTTAACTCAAACAATTTTATTTATTATTTGTATCCAAACTAAGCAATAAATGCAATCAACTATAAAAATATATATTAACCATTTGGCATTCATTTCATTTGATTCTTCTTCCGCTGCTATCAATCAATCACAGATGAGGTTAGCAAAGGTAAGGAACAGTACAAAACTATTGCCCAGGAACTGGAGTATGCCGATCTTCACAGCTACTAAACTGAAAGGAAATGATGATACAAAAAGCAACCACAACAAGAACAACAGCAAATGCAGCCTGCGATCTACAAACAACAAAACAAAACAACAAAAAATGGAGTCTGAAAGCATTTCGACGTCCGATATACAAATTATTTTTAGCATTACACTCAAGACACTTCTTCAACTAAGCATTCCAGAACAAATTTACATACAATACATAGATATAACATCCTACTCTATGAACTAAGACCGAAAGTGTTACAATAAAGTAAATTTTTTTAGCAATTACATTTTATAAACAAATTATAAATATAACGAAGCATTCAGTAAGAGTTGTGTGAAGAAAACACTGCCTTGTCTCTCTTTAATTGATTTTCCGGCTTGATAGTTTTAACGAAGTTTTGTAATGAACCCCTCAACCCACCAGTCTATATCGTACGCCCACAAACATTATCTATAATATATAAAGCTCCATAGCGCTTCATGTCCTAAGCAAAATGTCAATTTTTCTGTTCATTTCCCTCATTGCTTGAGTTTTTTCTAGCAGAACGCAAAATGTATCTAAGAAAATGTTTACGGCCTTTGTATGGAAAATGAATACCAAAAATAATTAATATAAAGGGAGAAATATATAAATAAAATTTACAAATTTGACATAGCTTTTATAATTCTATAAAACAAGCAAATCAAATAAAACAATGTACGAGTAAGAGTATGAATGTATACTCTGGTTTATTTCTCAATATTTTTCTGATCAATAAAGAGAAACAATTTTTTGCATATAAAAATAATAAGAAGTGTTTATATTTAATGGGTTGATTTTTCTGGATGAAATTTCTATGGCTCATAGCAGAGCTCGAAAGTACGAAAATTAACAGTATTTGTTTTCGTACCACCCGAAAATATTACGGAGATTAAACTTCTTTGGTCAGATTTGAATAGGCATTCCTAGTCGATTCGTCTTGGAAAGTTACTCTAAACTGAAGAATACTTGGAAATTACAGTCTGGGACATTCCTTAAAAGTTGGCCAATATTAATAAAAAGACATCGGATCGAATACATTTCTGAACTGATTTCTGACGAAATTTCATGAAAATAACCCTGGGATTAAATCCCAAAATATAATGGGAACGAATGTACTATAGCTTGTAGCTAACGATCAGTCTTAAGAGACATTTTTCCAGATAATTCGACCAATTAGACATCTGATCACGTTGTGACATAGGAACACTAGATCTGAACGGGTATCCAGAGGCTCTTGCAATTTTTTGGGGAATGTACTAGAAAAGTTTTGGCGAACCACTTGAATATATGAATATAAGTAAATTTTCATTAGAATGAATGAATGAATTGCTCTACATATGCAAATATATATCCTATCCAATATTCCAACAATCCGATTGGCGGGTATTGTGTCGCTGTCTGCAGTTAAAAGACTTCTGAAACGACTGCCCGCAGCTTTGATCAAAATTCCAAATATTTCTCAATATTTATTTCTGAGTGAAAATAGATTTTCATCTTGTTAGACTGGCTCTTTGTTTTTTCCTTTTGCCGTTGGCAAGGCATCGAATATTTATGCGCTATTTTTAGACTGTAAATTCTGACGGATACACCAACACAAACACATATTCTATGAAAATTCTCTGAGTAAAAGAAGAAAGAAACCAAAACGCATAATTTTCACGATGAGCGAATGCAGGCAGTGAAAAATGAGAGCGGAAATGGGAGAGAGCGCGAGCGCAGACTCACACATGCGCACAGAGCTTTAGGAGGGAAATTCTAAGGGAAATTTTTCCCGATCGAGCAGCCGTTAGTTGTGAAAGCGCTTTTACGCTTAGATTTTTAATGGGAAATTTTGAGATGAGGAAAATTATTCAATACTGCGTTGGTGTGGGCCCCCCAAATCCGTATGTGTGTGTGTGTGTGCGCGTTGCCTTGCGTTGATTCTTGGGGTCGCTTTCTGGGCTAAGCGAGTCGGTCAGCATCAGTGTTCTCGGGGTTTCGACAGCGTATAGTGTGTTTGAAACGCTAAGGTTGGTCTCACGCCAGGATTTTGCACCACACAAAAGAATATTAACACCAATATATAATATATAATACAAATAAAATAACTGATCATTTATTGGTATTTTTTATGCAAAAATAACCAAAAGAAATAACCTGCAGTACAGTGAAAAGTGCATTGCATCGAAATGCATTCAAGCAAAGAAAATTTACAATTGCTTTTCCAAAGGAAAACCAATGTGCATATGTATATGTGTCAAATAATATCCGAACGAAAAAAATAAATGGTTAAATATAACAAGAACAAATGTTATAAAAATAGTTCGCAGAGTGACGCAAATTTAAACTGAACCAGCATAAACCCAAGTGATTAAAAGTCAATAAAAAGTAAACTCGCAACAAATTAAATTCCGCTGAGGATTTTCCATAAAATACAATCTTCAAATCTTCAGATTCTTTGATGAATTTCTCGGACATTTTAAAAATTCGCTTATAAGGAATTTTGTAACTAAATCTGACGGCACACCAATGCACACATCCATGATGTTTGTGTGTGTGTGTGTGTGTGTGTATTTTGCACACACATGTGGGGGAAAGCTCCTCTCAACTGTGGGACACATATACATATGCACACTACGCACAATTTTCTCACACACAGCAAGCATTTTCCGCTAGAAAAATTCTTTAAAATTAACTGCAGACAGACACCTGCCTGTCACAAACACACACGGACGCAATTTATTTTTAACTTTAGTGGAAACTTAGACGAAAAAGCTTTTCCTCTTCTCCACACTCATTCGCTCATTTTCCCCAAGCTTTTTCGTGATCTCAGCGAACGAACAGCCACGAAACGACGAAGGCAATCGAAATATTTTTGTATTTATCCTTGAGTTTGTTTTTGGGCTAAAGAGAGAGAGAGGGAGAGAGCTTCTTTGGAAATTATTAGAAATTGAGAAATCACAGATGTACAGCAGATACATAAATATATTCATGTATAGCTAACAGATACATATCGGTGTATATGTATATGTTTAACTAGTGGATAAATGTAGCTGCCACCCACACGGCATTCGAACAAATATTTTCTTGCCATTTATGAAGGCTTTTCTTGGTCTCGAAGGCCAACAAAAATTTGTCTGTACTTATGCATAGATGAAAATGAACTGATTTTAAATTGATTATTTATTCCTTTAAAAGCGAACGAATTAATATTTTTAGAAATATTTTTTCTTATATTTTAGTTGAGATATCATCCAATCAGAAACTAGCCCAAGACTTGGCTTACAATTTTACCAGAATCCACTCTTTTCTTTGATTTTTTCTGCCAGCATTTACCATTAATGATATCTCATATCTACTCCAAGTACTTTATAGTTTAAATACTACTTTTAACACCTTACAGCTACCAAAAAAGATTCTTCCATTATGTATGCACATATATCTTTTAGCACCTTTCAATGTTCTCCATAAATCTTTGCTACATTTTCAGAGCTCTTCTTCCCCATATTCCCAATATCTTTCACCCCAAATGTATCTATAGCCAAGTCATAAGTATCGAAAGACCTCCAAGAGAGCAGCCAACTACAACATAAATGACTTTGTCCCACTTCTGGCAGCAGGAACACAAATACACCTATACCCCCAACCCCCTCTAACACCCACACATCCGATGACCCCAAAGAATTGAAAACTTTTCAAATTGCAATCTCTTGGCATCTCCCTCTCCCTCTATATGTATTTACCATATCTATTTGTGTGTGTATTTCGAAATATTGGGTAGGGGTAAAACTCTAGAATTACATTTAGCACACAATGTCCAAAAAAGCATTGCCCATGGATGTGTTTTTTTCCGTCTGTCTGTGTCTGTGTATCCAGTCCACGGATATTTTTCACATGCAAAAGCATATAAAGTTTATTTTTAAACCTTCAGAATCGTGCAGCAAATAAATATATAGCACAGCGATAGCCACTGGCAAAGCCATAGCCATCGTCCGGGTATTCGAATTCAGAGTGGGCGTATGGAAAATGAGAAAAAATTACGTTAGAGCTTATAAATGCTCTCCGACAAACAAAATGTGTTTACATTTAAATTTTCAATTTATTTCCAAGATACATATACACCGAATGTATAATTAAACGTCTGTGGATATATAGTTTGATATGGATATACATACTTATGTATGTATGTAGAGGGAACGATCTCGAATGCGCCTGGAGTGCTTAGAGTAAACATTCCAAATATTCAATTGCATTTCAGGTGTGGAATGGGTGGTATGGGAAATGGGCTAGGTGTCAAGTGAAATATCACAGAAGTAATTATGTATACATATTTATATGTTCATATTCATATATTATAGGTATCTATGTCTATGTATGCACAACATAATTATTGTGAAAAACTTCTTCAATTAAAGAAAAACTAAGATAGAACAAAAGTTTTCAAAACGAAAATTTATGAATTTTGATCGCTAATTTGTTGCCTTTACAAAAAGCCAACCTTAAGCCATACAAAGAAATCTATGGCCGTTACTCTTCTTTCTTGTTATATTATCTCTGGATTAAACTGAACTGAGAGCAGTTTAGTTCTCATTCATGGTATGCAAATTAAAGTATTATTCAACCTAAAGACTGATGAAAAATATAAAAAGGAATGTGCTTATCAACTGACTATTAGGAGACTCTTCTTTAATGGTTTTAATCACCAATTCACCACAATCACCACATTACTAAAAATATATCATTATAAATTTGTGGAAAAAAAGCACTCTACCATTTAAGCACTCAAACTGGGGAATTAAAAATGGAAGCCATATCTAACTATAAACCTTTTATATCAAGTAAAACTAATCCATTTATTAGCTTTAAACAGCCATCAAATATATCTAACCGAAATTCCTTTTTTTGCAGTGCTTTTTCCAGTTTTCTTCCCTTCTAAGCCAATAACAAACAAAAAACACAAACACCATGGACGCCATCAAGAAGAAGATGCAAGCGATGAAGCTTGAGAAGGATAATGCCATTGACAAGGCAGATACCTGCGAGAATCAAGCGAAGGATGCCAACTCCCGCGCCGACAAACTCAATGAGGAAGTGCGCGATCTGGAGAAGAAGTTCGTCCAGGTTGAGGTCGATTTGGTCACCGCCAAGGAGCAGCTGGAGAAGGCCAACGCTGAGCTGGAGGAGAAGGAGAAACTGTTGACCTCCACCGAGTCTGAGGTTGCCACCCAGAACCGCAAGGTGCAACAGATTGAGGAGGATCTGGAAAAGTCTGAGGAACGCTCGACCACCGCTCAACAGAAGCTGCTGGAGGCCACACAGTCGGCCGATGAGAACAACCGTATGTGCAAGGTGTTGGAGAACCGCTCCCAGCAGGATGAGGAGCGCATGGACCAGCTGACCAACCAGCTGAAGGAGGCCCGCATGCTCGCTGAGGATGCCGACACCAAGTCCGATGAGGTTTCCCGCAAGCTGGCCTTCGTTGAAGATGAACTTGAGGTCGCTGAGGATCGTGTCCGCTCCGGCGAGGCCAAGATCATGGAGCTTGAGGAGGAGTTGAAGGTGTGTTTCGGCCCCCAAACTCTGGGACACTTCTCTGCCACTAACGAATTTGTTGCTCTCTTGTAGGTTGTCGGCAACTCCCTGAAATCTCTGGAAGTGTCCGAGGAGAAGGCCAACCAGCGCGTGGAGGAATTCAAGCGCGAGATGAAGACCCTGGCCATCAAGTTGAAGGAGGCCGAACAGCGCGCTGAGCACGCTGAGAAGCAAGTGAAGCGCCTGCAGAAGGAGGTCGACAGGCTAGAAGGTAGGTTTCCGCTCCACATTCCACGATATTTATCAATCAGATTCAGATATCTCGCAATGAGATGCTGTACGATACGATGGCTTCAACTAATGCTCGCATTGTATATATCACCAAACGGATTAATATCTGTTTCTCAATATTTATTAATAATAATTAATTAATACTCTGCTTACATTAATTGATGTAATATATATACCCCATAAATCCCATATCTCTCTCTCTCTCTCTATATATATATATTTGTATATAAATGAACAAAACAACAAAATGCCTTTTGCAGACCGTCTCTTCAATGAGAAGGAAAAGTACAAAGCAATCTGCGACGATTTGGACCAGACATTTGCCGAACTTACTGGATATTAAAAAGAAAAGAAAACGAAACACAGAACTCCCCACAGAACCCTTACCCATGCCCTCAAAAAAGATTACCACCCCCCCTACAGTTTACTATATCAATTATGTTCCCCCCTCCAGACAGAAATCAGTGTATTTATCCCACATTTTCTGTCACAGAATTACACTGTACATAATTTGTTTAGTCTCCCGCTATTCAACTTCCTACGACCTTAATCCAGTACACTGTAAAAATAAGTTCAGATCAATACCCAAATACCAGTTGCAGCGCTGTAGTTAATTATGCTTTCAACACACCAGGTGAATTTATCAATATGTACAAAATATTTGTTGCTGTGATGTGTATGCGTGATGGTTATACTGATGAGCAAAAGATTTTCCTTGTTTTTGTGTGGCATGAACACTTTGTCTTGTCCTGTCTTGCCTCTACTCTACTCCACCCGGACACAAAACGAGACTCTCAATCTGTCTCTCTCTCTCTTTATACACTCGTATCTCTGTGTCTCTTTCTCTCTCTCTATGTCAATCTGTAACTCATCAACTTCTAAAATTCCCAAAATCATTCTACTCCGATGCACAAATTGATTTTTCGCTTAGGTTTTCGCTCATTCTCTCATGCAATGTCTGCAATGATTGGATAGATATTAGATCATAGATACCCCGTAGAATACCCCCTATAGAATCCCCCTCATACCCTGTCTCCCAAGACCCCTTCCCACACAATGCTGCAAAAATAACCAAAGAAACCTTTCAAAAAACGCTTGCCAGAACAGCGCGCCACTAAAACTCACAAAAAGAAAATCAACCAATTGGAAGGTTTGATCCGTGTTCAATGTTCGATTTTAATGTTGCAAGCTCCACATTGAATACCAACTGATGATCTAACGCTCCACCTTTTATTTGTTGCAATTCACAGACGAGTTGGGCATCAACAAGGACAGGTACAAGTCTCTTGCCGACGAGATGGACTCCACATTCGCCGAGTTGGCTGGATACTAAGGAACCCCACCCGGGAGCCTGGCACCACAACGAGGAGAAACATCAACACCAACACCAATAACAACAACGGAGCAGAAACAAGAGGAGAAGGAACTCTACTAAAATTCAACGAATATCTCAAAATGATTTTGAAAACAACATCCAAACCAGATACCATCAGATACCAAGAACAACATCCATTGTGTATTAAATTCTTTATATAAATCTATATATTTCTTAATAAATAAATAACAACCACAACAAGATCAGCAAAATAAGCAACAACACCAGCATTGATAGTAGCAGAACCAAAGAGAAACAAAAAAACAAATTAATTTAGTTATTTTTTATTTTTTAAAACAATAAAATAATCAAAGGAGTCAGCAGTAGAAGAATCAACTTTTGAGCAGCAGACAGTAAAAGTTAGTTCCCACCCAGCGCATCCGAATATTTATTTTTTATTTTTAAAACAAATGTTTAAAAATATTAAGAGAAGAAAAAAGCAAACAGCGGACACACAATAAGCGAGAGAGAGAGAGATAGATGCTGTTGAGAATGAATTTTTGCTTAAAATTTGAATTTATATAATTAAACTACACAAACAAACAAAAAAATACCCAACAAAAAAGTATACAAAAAAATTTATAAAAAATTTGCTAAAAAAAAAAACAAAATTATATGTTTGATGTTTGCTTTTAATGAGAAAAAATTGATTTAATTTTCTTGAAATTGAACAGAAATAAGTTGTCAAAGTCGAAGTCTGCGCTGATTATGCAAAAGTTTTTTGGCTTTTTGGTAACCTTTTCTTTGTTTTTGGGAAAAGCCCCATTTGAAGTGGCGTCCAAAAAAAACCCAAAAACTCTTAAAGTGCGTCATCACTTGAGAGCAACAGCAAATGGGATCACCGATCCGATCACGGATCACACGAAAGAGACAAGCCACCAAACGGAGGCCTTCATTGCAACATCGTTAACATGCGCGCTAATTGTCAAAGTAATGAATAACGAAAGCTAAGATATGCATATGTACATATGTACATACATACATATACCGATCTACATATGATATCGTGTGTACTCATATCTTCAGGGTAAAATCTGTTTTCGAGAGATCTTTGATCGATGTGGGTTGCTGCTGCTGCTATGACCATCAATAATCCAGTTAACGCTGACTTGAAAATGGAGGTCTGTCGCATCTGTCTGTCTGTCTGTCAGCCAAATTGATTCACCTTTCATATTAATGTGGCTTTAATTCCCCCCCAGCTGTCGTTTCGTTTTTGCTCTCTGTAACGTGTTTCTCTTTCCTCGTATTTCTTTCTTTTTTTTTAGTGTTTTTTTCGCAGTTCCATAAAATAGTTATTAAAACTTTAAGTGGCGCATTAAATTGCACATTATAATGTCCAAGTCATGATTTATATAAGCTATATTATGCTGTGATTATGAGGTGTACGATCATGGATGAGAGTGGATATGAAAGGGGATTGAGATTGGGTAAATATGATAGAAACGTTCATGGTATGAGGATTATGAGGAGGATTATGAGGATTGGAAGTGGGGAATTCTTTCCATAATTTGCTATTTTTATACCCGGTACTCGAACAGTAAATAGGGTATATTGTATTTGTGCACAAAGTGAATGTATGTAACGCACAGAAGGAAACGTCTCCGACCCCATAAAGTATATATATTCTTGATCAGCATCAATAGCCGAGTCGATTGAGCCATGTCTGCCTGTCCGTCCGTCCGTCTTGTTGAGCACCTGGATCTCAGAGACCATAAAAGCTAGAGCCACTAAATTTTGCATCCATCCTTCTGTATGCTCACATTGTTACAAGTGTACTTCAAAAATGAGCCACGCACCCATCCGCCCCGCAAAAGGGCGAAAACCTCCCAAATCCCACAATTTTGAAGATAAAAGAAAACTAAAAACACCATTCCGTAGGGAATGACCATATCTATCAGCAATCACCAAATTGGGATCCAAATTGTGGGGTAGCCACAATGAGGAAATTAATTTGCAGTGGCTAAACCCACGCCGTCCCGCAGCTTATATTTGTTTTTTACACATTGTCTCATTCACACTCTGCTTCTGCCTGTGACACGTCTCTGCTTCTGCCGTCCTGACTCTGCAGAGTGTTGCTCTAGGGGAGGGTGGCGAGCTAAAGGAGGGTGTTGGCGTAAGTAGTGTTGTTGATGTAGATGACAGATGAAGAAAAAATGTAAAATTTGACAATTAACCGCTAAGGAGCAGATGTAGTACTGAGTGCCGGGTATAAAAGTTGTGACGCGTAAGAAGCGTCTCACACGTCCCTTCTCGTTTGAAACTGAGTTTGTCTATTCAAAGCTCAGACTAAAGTCGGAGCTGGTACTAATTAATTAAAAATAAAAGAATAAACATAATAGGAAAAGATTTTCCTGACCATTTTTACCTCTAAATGAATGTCATAATTATAATACAAATATATGCAAATATCAAATCTCATATTTCTCATAGATAGTGTAAATTTTAAACAGAATTTTATGTTCACAAAAATACGAAACATCTCCCGTATATCTCCCATTAAAATGCTGCCCACATCTAAATTTAAACCAAAATAATGAATACATTTTCATTTCCATTGATTGTCTCTCCACACAAGACCCACAATTATCTAAGTCTGAATGAAACCAATTTAATGGAGTGCAAATAGTGCCGGAGAGTCGCCAGTCCATGAGTATGTCAAAAAGCGGGCGTGTTGATGGCAAACAAAGCTACGGAACGACAGAAATAAACACTCTACAAACAGTCAGCCAGCCAGTCAGGCCAGGCCCAATGACTTACATTTGTAAAGAGCCCGAACTGAAGGAGAAAGTGAAATTTTTGCATTTCTCAGTGAGCAGCGTCGGCGAGCGGCTCTCCACAACAAGTCTGGGCCATTGCCATGGGCCATTGACAGCGACTCAGACGACCGGCTTTAGACCAAGCTGAGGTTCAGTTCAAACTGCGGTTCAGTCTTCATTCAGTCAGAAACGAAACAACAACGCAGGCGGCTTTAACCGCACGGAAAACGCATCGAAATCGAAAGTGCTTGTGGCCCGCGCGCGCGACTTGAATCGCCAAGTGCTCCGGAGGGGGAGGCATCATATAAACAGTGCGTGTCATCAGCCAGGCCATCATATGTCACCGGCTAGCAAACAGACAGCCATCCGGCTTCGGCTTCGGCTTGGAGCTGCTGTTTACCTGGTATTTTTATGCCTGCTGGCCCATGGGCCATCGTTTGCCTTATGTAATGGGAGCGATGGTGAAAATATGCAAAAATACGCGAATGAATCACTCACAGAGGTGGAGGCGGACGCAGACGCTCCCATTTGGTCGCAGTTTCTCGAAGATTATGTTTTGAGGTGTGTGTTTCCCCATAGGTTTGCCCTCAGATCACCCTGAGATTTGACTTCTTTCCGATAATCCTCACAGCCAAAGCAGCAGCCAGCGTGCGTCAAAGGATCTGCCGTATATGGGTGGCGGGGATATGGGCATGAGCATGTCCATGAATGGACCCCTCAACTATCATTCGTCGGCTTACAAGCGACCCGGAAACAACATTTACATCACACGCCGCATAGGCGAGGCTGTGGAGCTGGAGCCGCATTTGCGCAAGCCCGTGGAGAGTCAGAGTCCCATTGTGAATCCTCAGTTCCGGCCGATGACCAATCAAATGTTGCACCAACAGCAGCAGCAGCACATGCAACAGCAGCAGCAACAACAACAGCAGCGGCAGCAGCCAGGCTTCCTGCAGCAGCTCTTTGGCATTGGTGGCAGCTCCGGGGGAGGCAACTCCAATCCCAATCCTCCGCCACAGCAGCAGCATCTGCGGCCAGTGCCCCTGCAGCAGCAGCAACAGCAGCAGCAACAGCATCTGCAGGGCGGTGGCCAGCCGACAACATTCCGCGCTGTGTCCGAGAATGATCTGTATCTGCTGGGTGCCATCGAGAAGCTGGTCTATCGTGTTGGTAAGTCAAGCGAAAACTTTCCCTTTCAGCCATAAACCATGACTAAAATGCTTACAGATTACTTGGAGAGCCGCGTGCGCCGTTCAGAGCAGTTGATCTACTACCTGATGGCTGGCAACAATCAGAAGGAGGTGAAGGATCCCTGTCCCACGAACTTTACGCGCATCAGCGACAACTGCTACTACATCAACAGCCAGCAGCAGGTAAACTGGAAGACTGCCAATTCAGCCTGCAAGGCGCTCAACTCGCATCTGGCAGAGTTCGAGAAGGTCTCGGAGAACGAGGAGATCATGGCCTATTTGCTGAATCAGCCGACGCACAGGGGACGCGACTACTGGCTGGGTGGCCTCAACCCGGGTCTGCTGTGGATCTGGTCCAACTCGGCCAAGCCGGTGAATCCCAACACGAATCTCACATCGATAGCCATGGCACAGAAGAGCGAGAATGCCACGGCCGCCAATCTAGTGGAGAGCGCCGAGGAGCCATCGGAGGACAGCAGCAGCAGCGATGTGCTCAACAACACAGTGCAGATCGAGGGCAAGGGTCGGTGTCTGCGGCTGAGCTACAATGCTGGCAAGCACAGCTACGTGTACTATGGCCAGGAGTGCACTTCGAGGCACTATTACATCTGTGAGCACGAGGACAAGACGCTGGATAACAAGATCAAGAAGATATCCCGCGAACTGAAGCTCTTCGATGGAGCAAACGACTCACACAAGTGATAGGCACTGGCACTTCTAGTTAATTTTCTAGCCATATATAAACGTAAATTTCGAATGAATTTATTCTTGTGTTAAACGTTAAATATTTATAAATATTTATACACTTAAATAAAACATAGTTGATAGTGTTCAAAACGTGTTAAGGATACTTTGTTCTTGCGCAGCAAAGCTTGAATGGGTGAAGGGAAGCTCTAAAGAACCTAAAGGGAAACGCCCTGCGGCTGTGCCGCATTCGGTTCACAAAGCCAAAAAGCAAACATTAATTATACACAGAGCAACGACTGTGTTTGTGTTTCTGGATAGAGATCGTAACTTACGGCCACGCCTAGTCTGGATATAGATAGTCCTGCAGTATGTTCTGGAAAGCAATCTTAATCTTGCCACGATCGCGCCCATTCAGCTTCTGTATGTCCGGCAGCAGACTCATCAGGAACATGGCATCGGAATCGGTCTTGCAGTCGCACAAATCCACGCCGCCGCCGCCTCCATTCGCTACCGGTCCAGCCGAGTTGTTTGCCTCCAGGCGCAGCGACGGCGCCGCCTGATGATGGTTGTGCAGATGCCGCTGGCTCATATAGCCACTGCCACTGCTGCTGCTGGCCATTGTGCCCACCATGGGTGTGGCTCCTCCTGTGGCTAAATTCGATGGAGTTGGTAGTTCCATGTCCGAAGGTGCGACAGTCCCTGGAACAGCTCCTCCGCTGTGCGTTGTGGTGCTGACTAGATCCACGGGCTTGCTAAACGTTGGACGTACAAAGGAAATGTTCAAATGGGTCGTGGGCTGTGCAGGAAAATTGACTCCTGAAACTGGAGCAGCTGCAGCGGGCGTTGGCAACTCCTGCGAGCGTGGACGACTGCCACGCCCTTCGTCCTGGTAGGCGCGTATCTGGAGGCGATTATGATGCATTCGATTGGTGTTGTGGGGCTGTTGAGCGCCATAACGTCTGTGGGCCTCGGCCGCGGACGAGGAGGCCACCGCCGCCGCCGCCGCCACACTGGAAGTGGGTGCCATTTTATGCATCTCATGATCCTCGTGCTCGTCTTCGTCATGGTCTGGGGTCTCCTGGTCGAACTCATCGACCGGCTCCTCGCATTCGGACTTGATATCGTTGCTGTCCAGCTGGTTGTGGTACCGATTGCGTCCCTCCTCCTCCATGAGGTCCTCCAGCTCCGAATTATTTTGCTCATTCTCGTCAAAGTAGTCCAAATAGTTGTCCAGCGGCTGCGGCTGGGGACTCTGCAGTGACGAGGGTGTCGGCTGGTTGGTGTTGCTGCTGCTGGTGGTGGTGCCGATGGTCGTCACAGTGCGCTCTCTTTGCATGCGATTCGACAGGCTGGAGAGATGCGCCAGGGCGTCCTGCACCTGGGTGTCCAGCGATTTGGGCTGCTGATGCTTCTTGCGCAGATACGGATGCAGAAAGAACATACGATCGAAGTACGACCAGCAGGGCGGAACTTTCTCCTCCAGATAGTTGGTATACTCTCGCCGAAACGAAATGCGCAAATTTGTCCATTTGGCAAGACTGGCGCCGGGATTTTTCTCCAGCTTCAGGTCGACCTCCCTCCAAAAGTTCTCCACATACGGGCGGCAGAAGTAATACTTGTGCCTGGGATTGTAGATGGCCTCATCCCGTTGCACAACATCGATCAGTTTGAAGACTTCCTCCGTCAGCCAACGGGATGCACTGCAGCTGGCATTCGCACTATTCGACACGAACTGACTGTTGCCAAAGTCCCCCGTCATTTTGGTTTGGGATCCTGGGCGTGGTTGGACTACTCATCAATGGAATTAACTTCACTTGCCGTTTTCAGTTTTTGCTATCACTTTCGCAAAACATTTTTATTGTTTTTATTTATTTTTTTTTTTTTTTTGGTATTTAATCGCTACAGCGAATAGGATTACATGTGACTGTTCAAACTTAACACACTGAACGCCCGCATTTTAAATAGGAAAGCGCTTTGGCCAAATTGACAAAATAGAGCTGCTTGTAAATGTTTATTGTAGCCACGAATAAATTCGAATGGGCACCGTTTCATTCAGCTAAACTGCGTTACAAATCTTTAAGTTTCGTTAATTTCTTAGTTTGCACTTAAACACCCTTTGGTCAACGGAAGGTGAATCGGTCTCGGTCAGTGACATATTTACTCGATTTTAATATTCTGTTTAATATTGCCATCTAACTTAGACTCTCAACAGTGGAACTACAATTTTCTACGATTGTACAATACATTCGCCACAAGATTGGCCTACTCTTCATGACTTCTTTTATTGGATTGTTTACAAAAATAACGATTTAGCTGAAAGAGTTAGAAAAAACGAAATAAATAAACGCTACGTTTTTAGAATGTTTTGTTACGTTATTTGACAATTTGTTGCTAGCCACCCAGTAGTATGTTCCTTTGTGTACCCTGTTTCCATTTTTTATTATAAACATTTCGTTTCATGAAAAATGTTTGAGAACAATGTTGCTTAGTATTCGCAGCATGCTGTTCACTTTTTGCAGCATGCTGCTGGTCCATACAAATTATGTTGCCAACAGTAAAATGCGTAAGTGCTGATGGAATAAAAGTAAGGGGATGGAATAAAGACTCATTTTTGCGGGCTAAAATTTCCATGTTGCGAGAAACATTGGATAACCTATATTATTGAATATACCTTAAAATGGAATTTGATAGAGGCATGAAATTCATTAAATATACCATTAAATACCGATATGCCGTAAATATACAATGAATTTTACAATGAATCAATTTCGTAGTCAAAATATCCTGAAAAGTGGATGTATGTAACGCACAGAAGGAAACGTTTCCGTTCTTTATCTTTTTTCCGGTACCGATAACTTGGGAATGAGCCCCCGTTTCATCACTTTTTCTGGCCGAAACTCATTTTTCAAAAGTCGGAAAAGTAATATTTTTATAACTGGTATATGTACAAAGCAATAACACCAGTCCGTAATGTTACGTACCCAACAAATTAACAGTGCGCACCACTGTTAAGATAACAGCTGTTAAAGTCAGCTTTTTGCTACGATCAATAGAAAGCTATCGGCAAACTTATTTTTTTCCTGAAGTTTAAAGTGCAAAAAGTGCTGAATTGATCTATTTAAGTTAATCTTTTATAATGGGCCTTTGAAATGAAGAAATAGACCTCATAATATTTTTAATGGCTAGTTTTTTAACTAGTCCATATTTTTGACGAAAATTTGTCTTTGAATAGACTTACAAAGTGTTCAGTAGCCCCCGGAAGCATTAAACTGCATAGATATTGTGGAGTATTCAATTCTTAATCAAATTTATGTAATTTTTTTTTTTTTTTTTTTTTTCATCGTCTTTGCCGTCATCTTTATTTTTAGGTCACAACCGAAAAATTGCAAATTCACAGCTGTTTGCTGCGTGGAGGTGAGACTCAGAAAAGAGCAAAAGAGGGCAGTCAGTTGCGATGCCGACTAAAATGTCTGCCAACGAGGCACTAGGTACCATTTTTAACCTTGGTTTGACAAATCAGCAATATTGTGCAATTAGAGAGCAAGCTTACAAACAAACGGGTCAGAAGCAAGAGTGCCGACAGAGTCTACTTAAACATGCAGCTGCTCGAATCATACACACATATGTATGCCTACAAGAAGAGGTGGTCTTAAGTGCAGCGGAAAAGCCAGTTCCTTGCTTTTAACGGCAGATCTTATTTTAAGTTATGGATTTGATGGAAGCACTGGCCAATCGAACTATGTTGGATTCGAAGGAAATCGATTGGCAAAATACTATGTAGAAGTATTTTTTTGGAGGTTGGCAGGTCGATAGGTGAAGGGGCAAGTCGATCAGCGGTGCCGGTGAGAGAGAGAGGGGAGAATTGAAGAGAGGCTCGACTATAATGCGGGATTCACGAGCCAGCTCACCCACACCCTCAAAGAAATGCCATGCAATTCCCTTGAGCTTGGTTCAAGAGCAATAGAAGAGATGGGATCAGCTGCATTATGAGGGACTGCATAGACTCAGCTACGCTGAGCATGCAGTTAGTGGGAAAATAACCATCGCCAACGTTAGAGCGTATGTGTATGTGACCGTGGAGCACCGTGAGTGAGAAGAGTATGGGATCGTGGCCCTCACTCAACGTATTTTTTTGGTGATTCTAGAAATTGGGAACAGATCAGAAAAACAACAAGCCGACCAGCTGGACAAGCCATAGGAGTTTTTATCCGCAAATAGTGAGTCCATGCCAAAGGGAAAGAATCAAAGATTCATATTGTTAAACCCGTAGGGAAGAAATTGAACCGGCTGGCCTCCTGTATATGGGACAAATTCCCATTCCCCGGCCCGCGGAATCCAGGTCACAACCCTGCCCGAGGGTGGAGCCCTCCACGGCGCCACCTGTAGCACAGAAAGCGCAACCAGAAATTAAATAAATACATGCATACATAAATAATATATATATTAAATTTAATATTTAATACATATCCGTCCCCATATATATTTAAAACCATTTTCATGTAACCATTTATATGTAGTTTTTGTATTTATATTTACGTCTGTGTTGAAGAGATTATTGTCCGTTAGATGTAGAGTAAAGTCCGTTGTATTTTTTTTTTAATTATCGTTAGTTTTGGTATTTGTTCGAGATGTCCGAACAGTTGGTTTGTTGTGCGACCTGGGGGCCTGGGAAAAACCCAGCCCTGGGCCTTGCCACAATACCAAAACAGGTTCGTAGCAACTATAACCAAGAATATACGGATATACTTTTAATAGCGACTCTAGCCTATTTGCAACAACAGTAACGCCTTTGAGAAGCGACGATTCATCCAGCAATATACTGTGGGCTAATGAGGGTTCTATTAGATTAGTCAATTAGATTTTGTCGCCCCTTAAAGTTGGCATTTATGAAAGAGTCAAAAGACGCAATTATAAAGAAAATGCGGACTTAAAGAACAAGATAATGAGCTTACGGTCTTGTAAAATAATTTTGACAAATAGGAAAGGAATTCGGGACGAATCCTGCATCAGGAGGGCCGAATGTGGGATCCGACTGGGGTACTGTAGTGACAAAGAGCACCAGAAGCGGTCACTCCTATTAATCATCTGACTCTACCCTAATATATCGATAGCAGGAGTACTCAATTGCAACGTGAGAAAGAGTGACAACGGAAAGTCGCCAGAGTCTCGTACATAAACATCGTATAATCTGTTAAATTAAGCCAAGCCATCAAACGGAATAAACTACGTATAACTTTAAATAAATAAACCGTCAGTGTCCTTTCTTAAAAAGAGGGCTCTGCAATTTTTGGAGGCTGTCTCTAATCGTAGAGCAACCAAAAGTTGGCTGATTTGGAAGCACCAATAATGCCTTTAGTAGCCCCAAACTCTTCGCAGAGATCACTGGCATTGACTTCAAGTTAATTTAAAATCTTAGGACAATCTTGAAAATCTTAGGGCAGTCTTGTCTCTCAAGTCAGTTGCCTTTGAAAATGGTCAAATATCAAACATTTTGCTTTAATACTGCGGAATCTTTTATTGACCTGTATCCTTGGCTGCCGATGACTGCCACCGTTCACAAAATTCTTGTCCATTCAAAAGAAATAATTGAAAACACTGTTCTACCTGTGGGATATTTTGCAGAGGAGGGTGCGTATTCAGGAACACAATTTATAAGTCGGATCAACTTCACCACGCAAGGAAGATCAGCCGAAAAGAAAATTTCACGGACGTGTTGCACAGGTCTATGGATACCTCAGATACAATAACTTCATCTATTAACCTCGTCAGGCGTAAACGCCTGCAACAAAATAAGCCCCTACCAACTGAGGTTTTAAATCGTTTATCAAGCGAGTTTGATAGTTCAGGCAGAGTTGAACAGGATATTTTCGTTATTTATTCGATATTCGTTATTTTAATTACACGGCCCGAAGCGCCTACGAGAGACTCGCCGTTGTCGCCGATGGCTGCTTTGCAAACGAGCAGGCGATGATGTACGCCTTCATCATTTGAGGCTCTGAATGTGGCATCACTATCGCCATTGGGATATAGCCATCACGGGCTTATATATCCGCACGTATGGGGAAAATTTGGAGCAGGAGTTCCCAACCTAACCCAACCTCAAGAGATGACACAAATCCAGGATGTAGTACGACGCAAGTTGGCCCTGGACGGAATCCCATTCAGCCTGACGCACATAAATAGTGGAAGGCTGGAGGTGTTCGGACCATCCCTTCGTATAAATATTCTGGAGGTATTCCGGAAAATTAATAGAAATCATCCTAACATATTGTCAAACACGTTGGCCTCCATTCAAATTTTCAGCTGGGTGCTGAGCATGATGGTGACCTTGACGGACCCCAGGGACTAGCACCTAATCAACATTAGCATTTAAGTTAAGTTAGTTGTTTCTTCCTATTAACAATCTATTCCCGCCATTATCGAGAAAAAGGTCGGAAAGTCGTCATAAGCAAAGTGGCTGGAGTGCGACAGAGACAACAGCAGTGTTACAGCGAGTCGACAAGAATTTCACAAGAGAGACCGCAAGAAGACAAGGTAAAGCGCAGGCAGCGATAGGCGGCGACCAACCCATACACGAATACCTGTAGCTGTATTTTTATTCGAGGTGGCTAAGCATTGAATCTACGTCACAAACTGATGGCGCCGACATGTCAGGAAATGTCCCGGAAAATGCTAAACCAACGCTCGTTTGTGCCTCTATGGTTTTCTTTTTCTAATAAATATCAGTCTTTCTATTTTTGGTGTTCGTTTGGCAAACAACTCTTTTTTGAGTTTGTGGCCGGACCCTTGAGGATTGGAAAAAATAAATATACCAATACGAATATTCAGAGAAAGACAAAAACTATCGAATTTCGCGCTGGCTGGTTTGGTGTTTGCTATTTATTGTAGTTAACTATTTTATAATTTATATATTTATATTTTTGATTAAGTGTTTGTGGAATATGCTGCATATGCTAGTAGGACTAAAAGACTTGCTTTGCATTTTGAGTGAGTGTTTAGAGTGAGTGAGCTGCATATTCGAATAGGACTAAGAGACTTTCATAAGCATATCCACTCGTGAGTGTTTGTGAAGTAGGACTAAGAGACCTGCAGTACTTAGAAGTAGAAATCTGTTTGTGCGGCAGCCTCTTTCCCCCCTTTTCGGGGATTGTGTGAGTAGAGCGTGTGCGTGAAGTGTGAATACATATACATACATTCACATACATATTTAAGCGCTGATTTTTTATTCATTATTCATTTACCATATCATTGGGTGATACTTTCAAAAATATTGCAGGTTAATATTATAATTTACTATGTCGTCCGCTCATAAAAAAGGCAACGGAAAAACCGGAGCTTCAGGCGCTTCTTTTACGCACAGTTGCTCTACATCGTTTGAAATTGGCACTGGCACTTCAGCCAAACTAATTTTTTTGGCCCTCTAAAATTATCCTATTGAGATCTAGTCTTTAACTTGCCTATTTTCTGTAAATTCATACTTGGCACACAGATCTGCATTGAATGGGGTTAATAATGAGTTTTCAGATAAGTTTAATGTTGGAATTGCATTCGGTTTTAGTCGAAGGCTTCCCAGCCGCAAAATGCCTTTCGCAAACACGTGAACATTTTTTTACAATCCTTATTTCTACATTACAAGCCTCAATCCATTTTTTAAATAAAAATGGATCTTTTGGAAATGAAAATAGCCTCATAGGGAAATCGGACGAACTATTTTTTAACCACAAAGACAGGAAGATTTCTCCTCGACTTCCTTTATTAGACGGGGGGCGAGGCCAAAATGGCATTAAAGGAGCTGTAGTAAACGTCCCTATTTCGATAGACAATTGCGCGAAAGATCTTCCGCGAGCTTTCCATGAAGCCCAGGTTGTTCAGCTCCACCTGAAACGTAGACAGTGTTTTAATCGTGATTTCATGGCTGAAACCATTAGACCTCTAAAAGTTTTTGAAGCCCTTCGTCACTTAATTACCACAGATCTTTATTAAAAGCAAGATGTTGTAGTCAACGAGCAATGGATGTCAAGTTTAACATCCGATGTTGTTCAATTTATATCATCTCAGGCAGACGCGGCCTTATTAGAAGAGATGCAGAATATAGACAGATATATAATGTAGACCCCGTGCCAGCCCATCCTGACGAGGATTTGGAAGCTGAACAGCTCAACCCCGGAGGTCAAGAAACTCTTCTTCAAAATAACATGGTGCTGAAACGAGGTGGCCAGAATTGCTTGTTTTGCTCAAGAAAACCGTAGATAGGCAGACAATTGCGAAGAAGAGGCAATAGGTTTAGTACACGACGAAAAAGCTCGTCTTATCAGGGCAGATCTTGTTACTTGCGCTAGGTATTTTGATTATAGGTATCGAGAGATTTTGAAAGTGATGAAGAGTCCAGAGGGCATTTTCGGAGAAAACTTCGTAATCAAATTCTATTGGCGTGTTGAATTTCAACAAAGAGGTTCCCCCCACATACACGGCATGTTTTGGCTGAGAGGTGCCCCAACAGTGGACTTAAATAGCACTAAGTCCATTTCAAAAGTTGTAGCCTTCATTAATAAACACATTACAGTAGATTTTACAGACTCAGAATTATCTCCGTATGTTGAATACCAAAAGCATCAGAACACTAAAAGGTCATGTCTTAAGGCAGCCAATAAAAGTGAAAAAGAAGTGTGTAGATTCGGTATTCCATACCCTCCAATGCCCCAAACGGAGATATTAAGTCCACTGCCGGAGGAAACTTTAAGAAAATTGAGCCTCAATTACGAGGAGTACAAATATGCTTTATGTTCTGCTTTAAAGAAACCAAAAATTTTTCTAAAGAGGTCCTTTGCTGAGATTTGCATCAATGCTTATAATAAACACATACTTTCAATGCAAAGGGCCGATATGGATATCCAATACATTTTGGACCCTTATGCGTGCTGTAGCTATATTATTAATTATATAAATAAATCCCAAAGGGGTATTTCAAAGCTTATGCGTTTGGCGGTAAGCGAAATTCAAGGGGGTAGTTATCCGATCTGATAAAAGCTACAGCACTGAGATATCTGCAGTCTACTGCAGACAGCCTGGGATTAACTTCCCAATTTCTACTAAGCAGAGCCGACGACAAAGGTAGGCCTGTAATAAATAACCACCCTCAGCGTGTGCTCCACCTCTGAATCCTCCTCCCCGAGTGTACTTCTACCTCGGAATCCCCACCAGAGCGTGCTCCACCTCTGACTCTCCTCCCCGAGTGTACTTCTACCTCGGAATCCTCGCCAGAAGTGGACTCCCAGCTCGGAGTGGGCTCCACCTCTGTTACTCGTCTCCACGGAGTGTGTATAAACTCCGCACCAATATTTTCCTCGGAGTGTGTTTAACCTCCGCAACAATCTTCTCCTCGGAGTATAACCTCCGCTACAATCTTCTCCTCGGAGCGTGTTCAACCTCCACAACAAATCTTCCCCTTGGAGCGTGTCTAACACCTCCACATCACCATCTCCGCTCAGAGCGGGCTCTAAACTCCGCACCCACGGAGCAGCTGCCTCCAACCGAAGGAAGACAACCGCCCGGCCCACCAAAGTGTCGCACTCTGGTTACTCTGTAAATTTAAGAACCAATAAAAGCAATACTTCTTTTACCGCCTAATCCTCGCCTAATTATTGATCTTAAGGAAACCTCTATTTAAGCTACCACATCCAGAAACCAATAAATTTCTGTGAACCCGGCGCGGCGAGCATACCCCGGCCGAAGCGACGTCACAAGCCGTATATTGTTGTCTAGGCATTGCATTGTCCGGAACTAGCAACAAAAGTGTTCAAATAAATGCTTTCCCTCCAGAGCAACGAGTTCGAATGCTCAAACCCACAAGCATCCTTCAAAATATGAATCAGGATTCCACTGACATATTCGTCAAAGGATTGCTGGAGCGGTATGAACAAAGACCAGTTATTCTAGAGGGCCTGTGTTTAGCCGGTTTTGCAGCAAATTATAAATTTTCCAAAAGCCGGAAAAGAGCTGGCCAAAATGACGATGAAGAGGAAGAAGAAAATGAGGCCCTAGTAGATGTTTTTATCCCTCTCCGCGATGATAGTGGTGTAGTGGTTTTATGAGGGAACGTAGCAAGCCCTCTATTATTAAATATTTTAAGTTTAATATAAACACAGATAGGCAGAATTATTTTAGAGCATTAGTAATGCTGTTTTTTCCGTGGAGAGATGAAGAGTTAGAGCTTATAGGCAAAAATTGCGAGGATGTTTACAGGGACCATCAGGAACTAGTTAGGTCGAACTTCCAGAAGTTCAATGCACTAGCAGACTTAGAAGACGTGCTTAGGAGGGCCATGGAGGCCGAAGCCAATAGGGTGGAAAATGTAGACGAAGAGGCAGTTGATCAGGAAATCGTTTAGGGTGCTAGCGATTCCTGAAATATGTTCGCAAATAAATGTTCTGAACTTGAATGTCCAGCCAACGGATCCAGATAGAAGTATTCGACTAGTTCAGCATCCTCCGATTGTTTCCCTTTCATGTTTAGGCAATTTAATTCGATCGCTTAATTTGAAGCAAAAAAATTTCCTCACACATGTTTTTCATAATGTGAGGAATAAGTAAATTTTTTATGAATTTGTAGGTTGCGGCGCAGGCGTCGGCAAGAGTAGAACAATATCTACCATATTTCAGACCATTTCCTGGGAGTTTAATCGTAGGCCAGGATCTAACCCAAATACTGTTAAAGTAATTCTGTGTGCTCCCACAGGAAAAGCTGCATTTGGTATTGGAGGGTCCACACTTCACTCAATGTTTTCATTGCCTCTAAATCAATCCAATCATGCTTTTAAACAGTTGGGTCCAGATTTATTAAATACCTTGCGTTCAAGATTTATTGATCTTAAAATTCTAATAATTGACGAAATTTCTATGGTCGGTGAAAAAATGTTCTCATATTTGGATATGCGCCTAAAGCAAATTTTTTCAAGGTACGATAGTCCTTTTGGCGGCATTTCTGTTATCGTGTTCGGCGATCTAAGGCAGTTATGTCCAGTAGGTGATCGGTGGATATTCAAATCCTCATCAGGAGCGCTTAATCCATACAGTGCTATTGTTGGCTCTAGTCTCTGGGATAACTTCAAGTTTTTCGAACTTACAGAGATTATGCGACAGCGAGATGACCAACCTTTTGCAATCGCACTAAATAACATGGCATCGGCCGAAATGACGTCTGAAGATATTCAGTTGCTTAGAAATAGGATAGTTGACGGCAGTCAAGCACCAAGAGATGCGATCCACTTATTTTATAGCAATAACGAGACAGATAGGTACAATAGGGAGAAGCTATCATCTATTATGACTGCGGAACATACTTCAATAGCCTTAGACTGCATCAAAGCCGAACATCTTAGCTCAGAGATTAAAAGTAGATATCTTGAGGCTGTCAAGAGTTTTAAGACTTCATGTACACAAGGTTTGTGTACTTCATTGGTTCTCAAAACCACGGCTAAGTATATGATGACAGTCAATGTAGATACATCAGATGGCCTTGTTAACGGAGCCACTGGTGTTTTAATGCAGATAGATCTCAACTCATCCAATACTCCCCAACTTCTTTGGATACATTTTCTCGAGGAAAGCGTAGCAAACGTAGCAAAGTTGTCGTCCACACTTCCTCCAATATGAAAAGAGAAGCATTGTATGTAGCTTGCAGTAGGGCCACCAGTGCGAATGGACTTTATATCGTTGGGCCTTTCATTCCCCCGAGGCCCAAGCAGAATTGTCTTGTCGCGAGAGAGATGGAGAACTTACGTTCCACTAAGTTACTTCACACCCACTTCGATTGTTTACTCAATCCGTCCGAGTTGAATATTTTCTTCCATAATACGGAAAACTTGCACTGCCATTTTAGCGATGTCTGTTCTGATGAGCTAATGCTCAAATCTTCAATTTTGTGCTTCGTTGAGGCTTCCACTTACTCAAATGAAGCTTATAATATTCCTGGCTATTCCACAGCAGTGCGGTTAGATTGCCAGTCCGTAGCCAGCGGAGCTAGACCGAAAAGAGGCATTCTAATATTTGTTAGGAATGAACTTTTAGCTCATTTTAGTATGGTCGAAACTAATCGATTTTATGCTGTTTCCGGAAACATTGCATCTCCAGTGTTTGAGTATGCCTTGTTTAAGTACAAATCTGTCGGACTTATTGTTATTTATAAAACCCCAAGCTATCCGTTGTCGAAGTTTAAGCAAGAATTTGAGGACTTAGTTCAGCGTAATCAGTTTTTAGGTAGCAATTCTTTAGTGTTAGGAGATTTTAATTTATGTCTGCATTCAATTTCAGGTTGCTGTAGGGAAATTTATGAATTCCTTTCAGAAAGGAATTTTAGGTCATTGTTAGGTTTGGACTCGTCCACTACCAATTGCGATACGCATATTGACTGGGTGTTTTCGAACATTTCCGATAGCAGGGCCACCGCGCGCACCTATGAGACTACCTATAGTTATCATAGTGGAATTTTAGTGAATATTAGAGAGGCAGAAGTGTAGAGTTAGGCAGTGTATATATTCAAAATGTTGTATATGTATTATTAATTATAATTACTTTTTACTTTTATTCTGTAGTTTTAATTGTTCTTTATATGCACATATTTTATTTATTTTTATCAGTTTTATTTTCTTTTTTACAATTTATTGTTTGTAATTTTCGCGCAGTTAGTAGTTTTATGTATATATGTAGGTATAGTTTTTAAGAAGGATTGGAATCCTGTTTTTTTTTTGGGGAACATGGAGCTTAAATGTGCTTATGAAAGCAGCTCAAGTCGACTCGTAGGTCCCCAAGATCATATTTTGGCTAGAGTGACCTCATTGCATTGCGATGGCCTCCCCGTGGTGTTCCCTGGGTACCAATTTAATATATGTAATTTAATGTATGTATTAAATTGGTAGCTAATTCGAGCGGCGCTTACGTATAAATTATATAGTATACTTTAAACTCCTAAATTATAAGCTCACGTATAAACTGACTGAGTACCGGGTATAAGAGTTGTGACGCGGCTTAAGACGCGTCTCACAACGTTCCTCCTCGTTTTTCATTATGGATTCGCCAAAGAATAAGCGACTGTGCAAAGGACTTGACGGCTTGGCATCGACCGATGTCCCGGCACCGACCAATATCACGGCCCCGACCAATATCACAGCACCGATCAATGTGCCGGCATCGACCGATGGACCGGCTTCGACCGATGGACCGGCTTCGACCGATGGACCGGCTTCGACCGATGGACCGGCTTCGACCGATGGACCGACTCCGACCAATGTGCCGGCTCCGAGCAATGTCTCGGCATCGACCGCTGGCCCGGCACCGATCAATGTCCCGGCACCGAATTCGCCTTTGACCGCAACTGAAGCTCCTGTCCATCCAGCGGTTCTACGTATAAACGAATTTGGTTATGATGATTATGATCGTCCCAACAATGACCTTCTCTTGGATGTCAATTTGGAGGTGCACTCGATCGAACCCTACGAATCGGCCGATGAGGAGGACCAAAAAGAGAACGAGAGCGAAAGTGAGGACCAAAACGAGATCGAGATGGAATTCTACGAATCGGCCGATGAGGAGGACCAAAGTGAGGACCAAAACGAGATCGAGATGGAACTCTACGAATCGGCCGATGAGGAGGACCAAAGTGAGGACCAAAACGAGATCGAGATGGAATTCTACGAATCGGCCGATGAGGAGGACCAAAGTGAGGACCAAAACGAGATCGAGATGGAATTCTACGGAGGACCAAAACGAGAGCGAGGGCGAGGCCGAGGACTAGTCCTGGGTTCATGAAGTTGACTGGCTTTTTGTACTGGAAGAGTACATTCTCAATATCCTAGCCATCATCTTCCAATAAGACAGCAGCACCTTTGCTCACAGTATAACGAATGGCCATTCAAAAGGGAATTTCAGCAACACGGCCGCCGCATCCCACCGCCCACCGGTCAAAGCTGCTTTCTCCGTGGCCACCAACAACAGCGCCAACGGAAAATAGCAAACATTCCTCGATCCACAAACTAGATATAACAAACCCATTTGATATAATGCTATAATAAACACTTTACAATTTAAAACAAAACATTCATTTTGACTAAAAACTAAACCAACGCACTGGTCCATCGACAATCGACAACTCTTTCCCATCTCGAGTTGTGTGGTTTTAATATGCTTCGATTGCGGCTAGTGGCTTTTATTTTTTATTCATATGTCATTTACCATATCATTGGGTGATACTTTCAAAAATATTGCAGATTAATATTATAATTTACTATGTCGTCCGCTAATAAAAAAGGCAACAGAAAAACCGGTAGGAGATGCATTATTTCTTCCTGTCTTTGTTGTTATAAAAACAGTTCGTCCGATTTCCCTATGAGGCTATTTTCATTTCCAAAAGATCCATTTTTATTTAAAAAATGGATTGAGGCTTGTAATGTAGAAAGAAGGATTGTAAAAAAATGTTCACGTGTTTGCGAAAGGCATTTTGCGGCTGGGAAGCCTTTGACTAAACCGAATGCAATTCCAACATTAAACTTATCTGAAACTTCATTATTAACCCCATTCAACGCAGATCTGTGTGCCAAGTATGAATTTACAGAAAATACGCAAGTTAAGAACTAGATATCAATAGGACAATTTTAGAGGGCCAAAAAAATTAGTTTGGCGGAAGTGCCAGTGCCAATTTCAAACGATGTAGAGCGCCTGAAGCTTCATTTCAAAATAATGAATCGGTTTATATTGAGTTTTGTGAGAACTGCTTAAAAAAGAGAAAAACGAGGCATATTATAGGAAAAAATATTATGAGATATTGGCTGATCAACGAAAAAGGGAGGTAGGCTTTTACAAGTCGAAGCAGTTTGTGGTCTTAAAAAGAGTTTTTTCTCGCAAGAACAGGCGTCTCGGAATTAGAAGCCTAACTAAAAGTCAAGTATTATTCCTATAATTGCCAAGCTGTCTCTTCTTTCTGCGGAGGCAAAAACTATACTATATGGTTAGTGGCAATTATTTTTAATACGGCTAATTTTATTGTGTGAAAAAAAAGGGCTATCACAAGCAGAGACTGATAGGAACCAGCAACCAGAGATTGAAGGCCAAGGACAGGTAACATGTTGGCAGGAGGCAGCCGTTATTATTCAAGAAAGACAAGAAGCAGGAGGACATACGACAAGTCGACAAGTGGCCGATGTTGTGCATCGGGCGTATCCAAAAGCGAAAATTAGAAAGAATAGAAAATATAGTAAACGCACATATTACACAACAGCAGCAATTGGCGAATACTATCAGTCGGTCGAGGCGGAGACGCAACCAAAGGTATAGGGCCAGAGAGCAGACCCAGAATACGGCACAATAAATAGAAAGACGAACAGACGCGCAGACTAGACTTGAGGAGCAAGCGACCGATACTGAGCGTCGGTCCACACGAAGACAGGACTTAGATTATAGAAATAGAGAGCAGGCTCAAAACACAGTTGAGCACATAGTTAGACGGACGGACGCTCAGAATAGACTTCAGGAGCAGAGGACAAACACAGAAAGGCGACAGCGCATACGAAGAAATGATGAACGGAGACGATTGATAGAAAGAGAGCAGGATAGAGTTCGCAGGGCCCAAGAAAGGAGGTTAATAGATCGTAGGTATATCTTGCGAGTTGTGCTAATCAATATTTTGACTTTATAATTGGCTGCCTGTTTTCCAATTTCAGGGGCAAATGGCGTTCGTCGTTTGTTGTGACTCTAGTCCGGTCACAGAGTTAAGGTAATGTGCAATAATAAGCAGAAATAGCTACCAATTTTAATTGATTATTTCTTATTTTTTTAAGAGCACAGTTACTATTTTTATTATTACTTACTATTACTATACTATTGATGCTGTTCCAAAGTATATAAATATGTATGTATGCTCCAGACGATGCAAAAAGAACCCAAGAAGGAAAGGAACCGCTGCACCAGCCGCAGCCGAGGTTAGTAATATTTAATCGACAAGATGACAAATTGTGCAACATTTGTAAAGTGCAGGACAATTTCAGAAAAAATAACTGAAGCTAAAAATGAACAAGCCCAAGCGAAAGCCAGAGAATAATCCAACAGGAATAATTACAAAATCAAGGTAGGTTTATACTTCTTCCACGCAGAAGAGCAATTGTGAAGGAATCGCTGGACCAGCCGCTGCTTCAGCCGTCGCCTCAACTGTCAATAGGCAGGGGCTCATTCCCAAGTTGTCGGTACCGGAAAAAAGAAAAAGAACTGAAACGTTTCGTTCTGTGCGTTACATCACTTTTTTCACCAACACGCTCATTTCAGCAGCCAATTTCTCAGAGCAGATAAGGCATGAGGTATGTGGTTGATCAAAATACAAAAGGAGGCATGTGGTTGATCAAGAAACAGAAGGAGCATGCATTATACCACTTCTTTCAACAACACGCCCATTTGAGCAGCCACATTCGTCAGTGCCCATCCAGCACGAGGCATGTGGTTGACCAAAAGACAAAATGAGGCATGTGGTTGATCAAGAAACAGGGAATTGGGCATGCATCTCACTAGTTTTGACAATTAAGTAGTGTGACCGTGAAATTATCGATGAAATATACCGCCAGGGCCTCGAAAATATACCGCAATATACTTTTTCTTTTTCAAAATATGCCGTAGAAATATACCGTGGAAATAACATTTATTTATTTAAATAATTATTTAAATAAAAACGTATTAAAATCATATTTTCCTTAATTGGTAATTAATTCTTTCGTTTCTTCTTAGTTAATATAATACAAAGCATTGTTTTTCCGTATAAACCTACACTATTCATTATCAAGTCTTCCAAACAGCAACTCTTTATCCGGTTCAAAATGTTCACATCCATGTTTTTCTCGAAGATTTTGTCTTACATATAATAAATTTGCTACATTTGTGTTTTTGAATCTGTTTCTAATATTCGTTTTTTTGGATTTACCGCAGAGAATATTCTCTCACACGAAGCATTTGATACTGGCAAAATGAGCATTGCTTGAGCTAGTTTTGAAATATTGTCATACTTGAAACAGTTATTATAATCTTTAATGTTAATCAATTCATGCCAGAAAATGCCAGGACTTTTGCATTTATTTATTAAATCGAATAGACTCTCATCATTTTTTAAGAGGATAAATTCGTTGTGGGTCCGTTGAGCATCTTTAATAAGGTCAGGAAATCTCTGGTATAGGTTATGTAAATCCGTAAAGTTGTGCAGTAAGTTGTGTAAGTTTTCTGGGTTAAGGAACGAAAGAATTTTGAAAACCTTTTCGTTGAAAGGCAACCGTTTCTTTAGTTGGGTACATAGCTCGATCAAAAAAGACTGGGCTCGTTGAAGAAATTAATGTTATTCAGTTCTATCCAATTTCGAAAGCTCGAGGCTAACTTTAACGCCTAAATTCATATTTTGTAAATCTACGAAATTAAAGCCGTAATTATGTAAATTTTTTTCAACTCCCCATTTGTAACTAATGCATTTGCATTTTCATATTTTTCGAAATATATTTTAACACTTTAAATCCTTCAAATATTCTCTTAAATATTTGGCTATTCTGCTAATGTTATGTTATTGGTATGTAGAAAATGTGTAGTAGTAAAGTCATAAGGTCATAAGGAATACAATCTAATAAAACGGAGTATTTAAAATGGGCAAAATTGATTCTCCAAACGGATTAAATTATTCTTTCAGTGTTAAAAGTATTTGCAAGCTAGTAATATCAAATATAACATCAAAATCGAGGAATATTATTTAAGCCTGCGGTGTTTTTACGGTATATTTTTAAAATGAGAAGGTATATTTTGGTATATTTTTGTGGGTCCCACGGTATATTTTATCGACAATTCCGCTGTCACACTGATTTCATGGTTTTTTATAAATGATTTAAGTTGGCACTAATTCCAAACGCATACAAAAAGTGTAAGTCGTAGCCAGTTGGCTTAAGAAAAGTGTAAGGCTTAAGTTACATGATCCAAACAGTCAAATGCAGTAGAAAATGAATGCCGAAATGGCTCAAGAAAATTGCCGACGCGACAACGATACCTGCAAACACACACACGCGCACACATGCTCCAATATATATGTACATGTATATGCAAGGGACGCACACGTATACAAATTGCTTGCAAATGGCGGATGCGTTCCCAACAAAAAAGAAAACTGCATTTAAGTGTGAAAAGTAAAAATTGTTGACGTTGCAAGTGCGAACAGAAACAACGGTATCGCATCAAATAAGAGTTGAAGAATATTCGAGTGTGCGGCAAATGGTGTTGGGGTCTCTGTGTTAGTGCAGTGCAAGGTGTTGTGTTTGTGTGTCGTGTCGGACAGGCGGAGACAGTTGCGACGGCGGCAGCGACGCCCTTTTGTCTTCCTTCCACTCGTGACAGACACAAAGCGGGCCACTCGGGCTCTTGCAGAAACCACAAATTTATTGGTGTGCAATTATTCTTATTATCAGTGGCGTTTGCCAATTAGATGCCTAATTAGAGGAAAATATCTTAATACGATGAATGGCATACTTTCACTTGTGTGCCCCGATTGCGATTTAATTATGAGCCAAAGGGACAGCTGACACAAAGAAAACCAGCAGCCTGCAGCCGCCAGCGAGCTGAATTTATTTGTTTGATTTGCCAAAAACTTGTGCGCCGCCGTCTGGGCTGCTCCGCTGCGCCATGCCCTTGCCCCCTTCTGCGTGCACTAGTATTCCCGTTAGAGATTTTTATCAAAAAAATCAAGAAATGAACATAATTGATGTCTGTCCTCTTTAGTCGTGTTGTCTTTGCTCGCAAAATGTACACACTGTTGGCAGCCTTTTGCTGACCTCACCACACACACACATGCACGCATTCTCTGGCCCCAGCTTATCAAGAGCAACGGAAAGTGTGAGAGGGAGAGAGTAGCCTGCAGTCGGATAAATAATAAATGCACATCGGGTCGTTTCATTCACGTTCAATTGGCGATAAGGCCTTCGGGGAACTGTTATTCTAGGAAAACCCAATTGATAATCGGACTTACAGTATTGAAAAGTCACTTGTCTACGTCAGCAATCAATAATCATTAACGGACATCATATTCAATTAGCTTATTTATAGCCGTGAGACACACACAAACAGAGGCGCACATTTGTGAGTCACAGCTCTAGAAAATACTCCCAATTTGGGGCAACCTTCCTTCTCTGGACCCAAATGGCGTTGAATATCTTTTTTTGGCTGACCTACCAATCGAATACCAAAACTACAAACGAACTTGACGCTCCCACGCAAGAAGACAAAATCTCCCACAGGCAACGCGACTCTCTTTCCCTGCGGAAGGCAAAAAAATTGCTTGCATGTTGCATAAATATCATAAAAGAAGAGTGCAGGAAGGAGAGCTTTCTAAAATTAAAACACTTGAGCCGCTTGCCGGTCGTGTCGCTTGTTCGCTGAAAATAGTAGAGGCGAAAATGCATTTATGAATAAATAAAAGAAAATAATGAATGCGTGTTGGCCGTGTGAGAGAGAGTGAGCGAGAACGAGTGCGGAGCACTTGCACCGTTCAATAGTGTTGTCCCGATGAAGACAACTATAAATGGCTGCATTCATGTCAAAATATGAAAAACAACAGAATATTCCTTAAAAACAAGTAAATCCAATTCGAATAAGTTAAGTTTCCCTACAATTTCTTATTGGCAAATATTAAATTTTTCTTCAGATTTCTTCTTCCATTGCGTGGTCTCTAGAAATCTGACTTGGCGTGGAAACAAAAGCTAAAATGGCTGCACTGACTAACGGAAAGACAGAGAAATTCCATGTGTTTTCGTGTTGTTGCTGTCAACTAATTGAACATTGGGGCGAGTGAGAGAAAAAAGAACACAGAGAATTAGGCCAACTGTGTGCAGTTGGATGCCAGTTTGTAACCAGGGCGAGCAGCAAGTACATACATATACATATGTATGTTGCATGCTGCCAGACCGTAATACATAATTATTTATAGGATGGTCATAATGATAATTGGCAGCCAAAGATTTCGACTTTCACACACACACACACACACACACACACACTCGAACACTAATACACGATCACACATTCCGTAGCGTTGCTCTTCCGGTTGATGACCTTTACCGGCGTTTTTATTGTATTTTTTTTTCATTCGCTTATGTATTTGTATGCCTCTTCTTACGTTGTGTCTGTGTATGCTCTGCTGGAGCGTTACTCCCAGCAGAAATACTGGTCCGGGGAGAGACTTGTCAGTGAAGTCTCTCCCACTTGTCATCGATTTACTGTTCGAATCGAAGCTGTTCTCATAGTTTCATCAAATATTAATTTGGGTTTATTGGAGTACAAATAAGACAATATTTGAACAAGAAAAGGTCTCTGGGCGTCCTCCCCCTCTCCATAAACGAACAACTGATGGCATCAGCAAATAAGCAAACAAAATATGTGTTTAACATTCTCAAATTGTTACTGTAGAAGTCTTAAACAATTTTACCGACTCAACAAAGTTGGGGTGTTTCTCTAGAAATATGTATTAATCTTTCATGGGGCTTTCATTTTTCCTATTCAGTACTTTTATCTAAGATGTACATTCATACATATGTATGTACATACATACGTACATATGTATATTCATTCACATGGACAAGTTTGACTGTAAAAAAATTCCGGAACACTGTCAGAAACTTGAGAGAGTCGGAGCGTCCGTGCGGTTATCACTGAAGTTGGTGCTGTGCTGCTGCCGGCAGATATTCAGAGAGCAACAACCTTGAATTGAAATTTTTGCAATTTGTGAATTCCATTCCACCGCTGCCAGTGAAATTTCAAGTTCTAACTGTGGGCAGAGAGAGCCATTGAGCGAGAGAGAGTGGGAACCACTTCTTCACGGTGAGTTGGCATACCAGACTCAGACTCTCTCCCAGAGTCAGAGAGAGAGAGAGAGAGATCGCAAAGCTTGGTTTCGCTGCTGATGCTGACGTTACCTTCTGTCAGAGGCTCTTGGGTCTTCGCTTAAAGATTTCAGATTTATAAAATTATTTTGCGATTTCCGTTCCAACGATTTGCATACGTGTGCGTCAAAGCCTTAACACTTGGAGTGTGGAGAAGAGGTGCGTTGGCTGTGTGGGAATATCTAACGATTTTTGCTTCTCTTTTTGTTTTTTTAATGTGTGGGAGAGCATCTGCGTCAACACCTTCAGGTCTTTTTGTGCAAATTTAACTTTCTTTCAAGGCTAGAGAGCAGCTGCGAGTTGTTTGTTATTCGATTTGTAAGCAAATTTGCAGGTTTTTGTTTTCTTGTTTCTTGGAATAAATTTCGCTGGCTGTGGATCTGTGAATCGATAATTGAATCTCTACCACCAACATTCAGAAATTGCGCATGAAAATATACCGCAAGAGAGTGTACTTTGTTATTCCGCATGTGTATGAATTTACAGTTATAGAATAGGATATGATAGAGCCCAGCCCTGTGACTGCTGCTGCAGTGTGCATTCGTTTATCTCTCAGCACTGATATAATACAATGACAAATGTTCAACAAAGAGCAGTTATATTAATAAACGTCAAACAAACAGTGAGAAATGCAATAACAACAAAAAGAGTTGCTCATCATAAAGTGTACGTGTACTATGGTACCATTCACCGGCCGGTAAACTGATAAGCACGTAACCGTACTATTTATTGTTGTACATACACACATCCACGAGCACACTCACAGGCACACACATGTACACGCATGTGGCTTACACCAATACAGAGGCGCGCAGTAATTGCTATTGGGTGTAAATGTCGTTGATCTTTCGTTTAATGTGAAATTTTTTGGACAATTGTTTGTGGTGAACGATCAGATCCCACTAATTGCAAACGTACACGTCATCAGACACAGCAACAGCAGCAGCAGACAAAAAAATTGCTGATAATGAAGCAGGAACTAAAGGCTAAAGGCTGTTTTGCTGTTTTAGTTTCTTTTTGATAGGAATACGTTCTGGCAGTGCAAATTTCCCCTATTATAACACTCGCAACTCTCTTTTGCAGTAACCTACACGTAAAGGAGATCCCTGAGAAGAACCCCAACGCAGCTGCATCAAGGCAAGATATGCAAATATGGATTTCCACATACTGATCGTCATTGGTTGTGTGATCAGCGCCTCCCTGCTCTCCTTTCTGTTCATCAATAAGATATTCAGGCGCAAGACCTTCGAGGAGGTTGTCGCCGAGAAGCGCGCCCTCAGCGCCAATCTGTATAAGGCCGGCGGCGGTGCAGCGGCCAGCAAGAAGCCCAAGAAGAAGGAACTGAAGCGCGAGAAGAAACAGAGACAGAGGGAGCAGCAGCGGGATGTCAGCCACGACCCCGAGGAGGACTACTCCGATGGCCAGCAGTCCGAGGAGCAAGGTTCGGTAGAGGAGGAGCCCGGCTTGTCCAAGCAGCATGTGGAATTCGAGCCCGATGCAGAGATCATGAACGAGCAGCGTAGGTCGAGCAATGCGGCCGAAAAGGAGAACGTTCCTCTGGGCAAGAAGAGCAAGAAGGAGAAGCGGAATGCGGGCAAGGGCGGAGCCGCAGCAGCAGCAGCCGCTCCTGTCGCTGGCATTTTGGTCAATAAAAATGAACCGGTGGCCGTCAAGCCGCTCACTGCAGAGGAGACTCCCACGCTGAACAGCTTCGAGGTTCGTGCACCCAAGGATGTCGTCGAATTGAAGAAGCAGGAGCAGAAGGAACGCAAAGAGGACAACAACAACAAGCAGCAGGCACAGAAGAAGAACGGATCCGGCAACGTGGCCAAGAAGGAGAAGCCACAAGTCACAGCAGGTGTACCACCCACTGCCACTGCTGCTGACCAGGAGCCACCGTCCGTGCCCAAGCAGATACTGAAGCAGCAGCAACAGCAGAACGGCTCGCCCAAGACCCAGAACAACCAAGTGAACAACAAGACCAAACAGCAACATCAGCAGCAGCAGCAGCAGCAGCACAAGAAGCAAAAGGAGTCGCTGACGGCCAAGGAACTGGCACAGGCATTGGAGAAACTGGCCGAGCATCAGAACCAGACGATTGGTGTGTCCGCCCTCATGAATGTTTTCTCCCGGGCCGAGTTGAACCGTTCCGAGATTCAGATTTTGATCGATTATCTGCTAAACAAGCAGCAGGATATGCCCGCCTCCCATGCCGAGTGGTCGGATGATATTTGCCAGAAGTTGAAGCGCCAGCTGGAGGAGAAGGAGAAGCTGCTCGCCGAGGAGCAGGAGGCCTCCATTGGCATTCAGGCCAAGCTGCGCGAACTGCGCCAAGAGGTCAACACGGAGCGCGCCCAGATGCATGGACGCATTCAGGCCTACAACGATAAGCTGCAGGGCAAGGAGCAGGAGTTGTCTGCCGTGAACCAGGAGTTGTCCAGTCTCAATGATAAGTTGACCCTCGAACGCCAGCAGTTCCAGGTATGTCCACATCACTATCCCAGCCACCCCCCTAGACCATGCTCATATATATTTTTTCCAACCCATTTTAGACCTTGCTGAGGGAAAAGCAGGCCAGTTCGCAGGACTTGCTGCCACAGTTGCAGCGCCTGCAGCAGGATTTGGCACACAAGGAGAAGTGCCTGGCCGATATGACCGCCTTCGTGGGCGCCGAGACGCAGCAGAAGAACGAGTTGATCCAGCAGCAGGCCCAGCAGCTGCTGGCCCTCGAGCAGCAACGCGACGAGCTGGAGGCGCGCCAAAACAACAGCATCTTTGAGCTGGAGCAACGCAAGCACCTGGACGCTGAGAATGGCGAGCTTAAGGTGGAGCTGCGCAATCTCCACAATGCGCTTGAATCGGCCAAGGCCGATCTGGCTCACGCCCAGTCGGAGCTGACGCATGTGCGGGGTGGCGAGCTGCAGGAACTGCGCCAGCAGGCGGCCACATTGGAGGCCAACAATCAGACACTCAACCAGCAGCTCAGTCAGGCCACCAGCAGCGCAGTGCAGGCGACGGCCGCCCAATCGGAGCAGGCCCAGGTCCAGTCCGATGCCCTGGCCAAGAAGCACCAAGAGCTGAGTGCTCTGAGGGCACAGTACGGCTCGCTGACCGAGGCCCAGGACAAGCAGCAGGCACAAACCAGCAGCCTGCAATCGCAGGTGCAGGAGCTGCAACAACGCGCCGAGCAGTTGGTGGCAAGGGAGAAGCAGCTGCAGCAGGAGCTGCAGGAACAGCGCGAGAAGAATAATGTGAGTTAGAGTCGAGCTCCTCCTTGTTGGATTCATTTTGCGTTCGCTGTCCAATCCTATGTCTTCCCATCCCATCCCGTTTTGTGTGCTGTTTGCAAACCTTTTTAACTAATTGCCACACGTATTTGTGTTTCGTCAGGACGTGCGTATGAAAAATTGGAAGTTGATTGAAGCGTTGCAAAATGCCGAAGCAACAGCAACCGCAACCGCAAAGACGAAAACAAATACCAAGCAATCCTTAGGCGTAAGTGCATGCACAGATCCAGTCCAGTCTAGTCCCACTTCCCTTTTCTTTCCTTCTTTTTCTTGGACACGCATTGGGCTTTGGCTAAACTTGACTTCTCTTTGCATTTGCAGCAACAAGAGAAGGATCTGCAACAGCAGCAGAAGGAGCTGCAGCTGCAACAGCAAAAGTCCGTGGCGGCTGCTGCCAATGGGGCAAGCGCCTCCGCGAAGAGCGAACAGCAGCGCATACGCGATCTTTACCAGCGTCTCTATCCAGATGCGGTGAAAGCGCAAGCGGCCACGGCACTGCAAGCCTCCTTCGATCAGTGGCTGGAGCAGGTTCTGGCCACACACATCAAGCAGCAGCAGCTGGAGCTGGAGAGGAGGGCTGTCCAGAACAGTAGTAATAAGTCCACACAATCAAACAATAGTAGCAGTAGCAACCACAATAGTAGCAGCACCAGCAGCAGCATCCACAACAATATTAGTAGCAATAATAGTAGTTCGAATAGCAAATCCTCCTCCTCCTCCGCCGCCGCCTCCAACGCTGAGCAGCAGCAGCTACAGCAACAGCAGCTGGAGCTGCACAAACAGAACCTGCAGCTGCGGGAAACGAACGATAAGCTCACGCAGCTGGTCACCAAAACGGTAAGCCCTGGATAAATGTACCAACTAAAATTTCCTAATTCATATTTGGCAATGCAGACCAACACGTTGATGGACTTGGAGGAGCGTGCACGGGAGCAGGATGAGCATTGGCGTGGCATTGTTAACCAGAAGGAGCAGCAGATTACCAAGCTGCAACAGCATGTCTCAAATGGAGAGCAGGTAAGGTAGCAGGGCTCTTTATTATTCCACATGGAAACCTGAAAAATTACTCTAATTGCAGGACATTTAATGTCGCTGAGGAGGCAGGAGAAGAAGCCCTACAACGACGATAAATGACAAGCAACCACACACGAGTTTGTCCAAACTTCCATAACAACAACAACAACAAACAGCAACAGCAAACAACAAAATTCTAACAATTCTCTTGAGTTGAAAGCGAGGAGCCAACCCCCCAACACACACAGCAAGCATTAAATGAATGAAAGAACTAAGTACGGGAATGCTTTAAGAACTTATCTACAGCAAAGAAACAAAGCAAAAGTAAAATATAAAAAAAAACAAAAACGACTCTTGTGCAATGTTAAAGGAGATGTAAAACAAAAGAAGAGAAACAAAGGAAATCTTAGCCCTCCCACACAACAACAAAAATCCATTGCTGCTGCTGCCCCACCCCAAAGTGGGAAATTAACTAATTAATTACTATTATTATGATTATTTAACCAGAAAGGCCGTATGCGTATGCGAATATTATTTGTGTTGAACTTGCATTTAAAACAAACAACAAAAAACGCGCTATAAACAATTGTATATGTATATGTATCTTATGTTTAAGCAAATGAATTTACACAAACAACAAAACTACTTAAAAGGCAATTCTATACAAGAAATAAACCAATTATATACAACTTATAATTAAACACTAAATTTATGTATCTATGTGTACGAACATGATGTAATAATGATGTATGATGTATGTTTTTCCATGTTTTTTGTTCAGTTTTAAATTTAATTGAATTGTGCAGCAAAAAAGTATTGAAAACCCGCAGCAGCATGTGGTTGGTCCACCCCACAAAAAACAGCAAAACATTTAATTAAGACGTAAACTATTTTTATATAAAAAAACACACACACACATAAAAAAGAGAACACCTTAATTCATAAGTGAAACGCTAAAAATGGTAAATGCTAGCTAATTAGCGACACAATTCAAACAAATTGTCAAAAAGTAAAATTGTTGAATGCAAAAAAAAACAAAAAAGGAAACGTATTTAAGGAGCAGAAGTAGAAGAAGGAAATCCTACACGCCCCCCTCCCCAAGAAAACGAATGAGCTATAGCCTGCATTATAAAGATTTATGATGTATAACTTATGGTAAATGAGAATTAAATACATACACACATATGAGAAAAATAATTATAACCACGCGAATGGAGGACAATACTTTTATAGGGAATGGATGATGGCATGGCTACTTTTTGGTGGTGTTGTTGCTGGTGGCTTGGCTGCCAATTTGTAGATTTTGCAGTGGAATGGCCATGTGGAAGGGATACTGCAGCAGTTGGCTGCAGGATGGACGCATCTTGGGATTCAGCTGCAGGCACTTTTTGAGCATCTACAAAGAAGATTGGAATATAAAGATAAGAGTCCATAGACACAGCTACAGCCATGGGACTTCAACTTACATGTACCAGCATGGCTGGATAGTAAAAAGGAATGTCTGGATACTCAATATTTGTGCCCGGATTGGCAATGGCATTCATTTTGGCACAAATATTTCGTATATGACCAAATGGCGTCTTTTGATAGAGCAGCAGATACAGTATGCAGCCCAGCGACCACACATCCGACTTGGTGGAGATCTTAATCTTGGGCTGATTGCCACCGCGCATGGGACTGTTGCCCGTTGAAATGTCGGTGAGCGCCTCGGGACTGATGTAGTTGAAAGTGCCCGCCTGAGAGAACTTGATGATGCTCGTCGAGTCCACCGAAATATTGCTGGCGATGCCAAAGTCAATCAGCTTCAGACGGCCATTGACCATCAGGAAATTGGCCGGCTTCAGGTCCGAGTGGATTACACCATGCTGATGGATGTAGTTGACAGCCTGCAGCATCTGGTAGAGAATACTCATCAGGCTGTAGGACGGCAGATTGGTGGTGTAGCTCTGCAGGATCTTGTTCAGGTCACAGTCGCCCTTCTCCATAACCATGTACAGCTTGGACTCCTCCCGCAGCAGTTGACTGTGGAAAGCGAAATTAGTTTATGACTTAAAAGCTCTCGGAGATCGCGCAACTCACTAATCGTACAGTGCCACAACGCATACGTTGCCCTGCAGCTTCTCCAGCAGCTTGGTCTCATTCAGATAGCCCTGCACCACAGACGGATCGGCCTGCAGGTCCACCACCTTCAGTGCAAACTCACCGCCAGAGTCGGGACGACGCGCAAGGTAAACGGAACTGGAGCCGCCGCAGCCCAGCTTCTGTCCTATCACGTATTCGTGATTCTTGATCTTCAGTATGTTCGAGGACTTGCTGGAGGTGGAGGGCGGCACTGGCCCAGGCACAGGTACTGGTACAGGTTTGACCACTTCCTTGGGTTTCACTGGCTCAATTTTCGGCGGAGGTGGCTGTGGCGGCACCATCACTTCCTTTTCTGCCTCATGGAATGCATTGTCCAAAGACTTCTTTGACTTGCCATTGATGGGCTCTGCTTTGGGCTGCTGCACCTCCGGCTTTGGCGGCGGAATGTCGGGACTCTCGCTGATGGTGTCGCACAGGGAGAAGCTGTCGCAGTTAAAAGGCGCCCCACGGCCCACGGTCATGGGCGTCTGGAAGAGCACCTTCTGCGAGCGAAACTCATTGGATACGACCGCGCTGCGGGACTTGGCAGCCTGCGTGGAGCCGCGAACTCTCACCAGTGGCGTTATAAAGTCCACCTCGGGCTTTGCATTAGACTTGGCCACAAGCGTGGATCCATTGCGCAGGGGAGTCTCGTTATCGAAGAGCTTACGCCGTTCCGAGATGGTTTGCAGCGTAGAAGGTGGCGGTTTTTTGATGGCCTGCGGTTCTGGCTCAACCGCCGGAGAGTTCTGATTGGTGCTGCAGTTGATGCCCATGTTTCCGAAGCGGCCCAGGAAAGACAAATTCGAATCGGATTGCTTGAGTGCGCCAGCCGTGGGGGGCATACTGCTGCTGCCGCCTCCGCTCACTGGCAGCTCGTGCGTGGGACTCAGCACAAAGGAGTCGTTGAGAATGGCGCAGTTGAGATTGTGATCGTTCTTGTTGTTATCCTCCTCCTCATCGCTATCCGAGTCCATCATGGTCATCTCCGAGACGCGTCGTGGCCTGAAAAATAAACCAAATTCAAGATGCGATATTTTTGGATGGGTCAATGGAACATACTGCACTTCACCGGCTGCCCTATTGGGCACCGGAATGTTTTCCTTATTGCCAGCATTGGTGCCGATGCCGATGGCTGATCCCCGACCGAAAGCAGCTGGCCGGTGGTTGTTTGCAGCTGTCGTATGGGATCGGTGCGGCTTGAGAGGCGTATTGTAGTCATCGTCCGTGTCCGAGTCAATACCAAGAGCCAGCAAGTCCTTAATGCGGCGCGGCACAGGTGTAGTCATTTATTATTAAGTTTTTAATTGTTGTTAAATCGAATTTCAAAGAAGCCATAAATGTAGGGCTGATGCGCAACTGTTATCGTTATCGATCGTGGTATGCGCCAAAATCAAAAGAATTTCATGTGCAATGGGTGAGATGCATTTCTTGAATCAAGAAACAAAACTAGCTCCAATCATTGCTTTAATTCTAGTTAGTAACTATTTATTTTTACTGCATTTTTTTATGTGATGCTGTTTGCTGTGATTGCTGTGATGCGTGACAAAACAAACCAAGTGGCATCACTGATACTAGTCGATAAGCACCAATCGACTATTTTCGCAGAGTTGGCAGCACCACACAAGCGGACAAACAGGGTCACTATTTAAGGTATGTTACTTTTCGGAATATTTTAACCACGAAAATTAGTGTTCAGTGTATGTTTGTGGTAGATCGGTATACAATGGTATATTTAATCTTTTAAAACAATTTGTTTCTATTGGCTTCTTGTTCGCTATGTTAACATATTCGTCTTTCGTTTATAGATTGATTCGTTTGTCGAGGAAATATGTTTAACTTCCAAAGTCAGAAGAGCCAAATGAACGTTATAGCTCCTGCTTCAGAACACTACCTACCGTTACGTTTTCTGATGAGACTGAAGACTGAAGAGAGTCGTGAGACAAAATTTGATTTAATTTAAAATGGTTGTGAACATTTCCAACGCAAAAACAATTTCTTTTCCTTAACACAAAGGAAATGGAAGGGATGACGATAGTGAATAGGGTAAATATGAAGGAAAATAATGTTTTGTCTTTTAAGGTCTACTGAGAAAGGAAAGAAAATATCTCTTCAACAAAGAAGTAATATGATTTTGATACGTTTTTATTTAAATAAATACATTTTATTTTCACGGTATATTTTACGGTATATTTTGAAAATGAAAAAGTATATTTCGGTATATTTTCGAGGACCGACGGTATATTTTATCGATAATTTTGCGGTCACACTGATGCAATCGCTGTTGCGATTAAAACAAAAAAAAAAAAACAAAACAAAGCGACAAATAATATTTTGAAATTACTCATATTAGAAAAGCAAAACTAAGACCCAAAATGGACTCCGAAGCAACAGGCGCCGCCGTCCCGACAGGCGTGATACCACCACACATACACGATACGGACCAACTGCTGGATCCCGTGCTCTTCTCGAACGACAATGGCACCTTCAAGCTGAAAACGGTGCCCGCATTTAGGTGAGGATCAAAGGGTGTCAAAGCGGGGCTGGGGGCCTGCTGCCGGCAACAATGAATCACTTCGCACTGCGGGAAAGGGTGCAAATTTCGATGATATGGATGAGTGCAACGCAATTAACGCACACCAATGTGAATCTACTCCACAGCATACACTTGCTTATCTCTTCGGTTATTTCGTGTGTGGGCATCGGCCTGGCGGCTCTCTGGCCTGCGGAACGACGCTGCGACGCCTACTTTATAATGCTCTACTTGCGCGCCACCTTCTGGGTCATCACATATGTGAGGATTTGACTTCAAGCGTCTGGCCACGACCTGCCTCAATGCATAAATTTGCTCTGCTTTCAGCTCTTTGATCACTTCGTGAAGATTCAACATGATAATCTACGGCTGAGCGGCTACCATGATTTTCATCGCGAGACGAACATGCAAAAGGGCATACCACTGCAGGTGGTTTCCCTGTGGAACTCCATGCTGCTGGCTGTCCAAGCCATGATCCATCATTGCTATGGCGAGAGCTTTTGGGAGCACTGTGCCGCCGGCTGGCTGTCGCCCGTCAGCTATGTGACGGCATTCACTGTGGCCGAGAATGTGGTGCTGGCCATTTCCCATGGCTGCTATATTGGTGAGTGAAATGTTCTTCCTGGAGACATTTTTAAAAATTCTGAATCTCTTTGCCATGCAGACAAGGTGAGAAAATTCAACAAGGCCAATCTGGCGCCAGATGTCCTACGTGGCACCGATCAAGTGGGCGGCTCCTTGGGTCTGATGCAGCCCGGCGGCGACACAGCCGAGCTGCTGGAGAAGCAAGCGGATCTCATTGCCTATCTGCGGGATCATTCGCACAAGCTCAACCTAAAGCTGCACCAAATGCAGACAAATGTGCGGCCTGTGCGCACCCCTCAGATTCCTTAAGCAATACCCAAACAAAGGACAAATTTATACACTTCATATTATTACGTATTTACCATACATATATTCGTTTTATTGGCGCTTTTCCTTTTATTCTATTACTCTCGGTTCAAGACAGACATATTACGCCCAATTTGTAAATACAAAAAGAACAAAAAAGTATGTTGATATCCATTCGCAGATGGAAGAGAAATATCAGTATGATTGTAAATTTATATACAAACAAGTGCGCGAGTGTGATTGTTATTAAAATTAAATTTAATCTATGTATATGTATAATTTTATTGTTGTCCGGAATTTAGCATTTCGGGTGGTACTTCGAGCACCTCCAACGAGTTATCCTTCGACGATGTCACAATCTGTAAATGCAAAAGGAAAGTAATTTAAAATACAAGCTCCTTAAGCACAAAATCTAGGATTTGTTAGACTTACACTATCACCCGCTATGGCCAGGGCCAGCACCAAGCGTCCAGCGCCCTCGAACCGACCCACCTGGCTGCCCTTGTGCTTGTCCAGGACGTAAATGAAGCCATCGTAGCAGCCAATCAGCAAATATCTGTCCCTGAAGCTGACCATGGAGACGGCACCATTGCCGCAGCTCAACTTGGTGACCAGATTTCCACTCTAAACGTAACACGAAAAAAAATACAATTCAATTTGGATTTTTCGAGGCGAGGAGGATTATTCTTACAGCAAACTCGAACTTGTAGATCTCGTTCTTCTGCGTGCCGCAGTAGATGTGTCCGTCATTGAGTAGCAGCGAGTAAACGTTCAGTCCGTCGGGCACACCCAGGCGACGCAACAACTGTCCTGTGGCCGCATCGTGCAAATATACAAAGTTTCCCTTGCAGCCGAGTATGATGATCTTCCTGTGGCCCTCCTTGGTGGCTTTGACAGCAATAATGGACTGGCCCGTGGAGAGGAGCGGCGACTCAATCATCTTGTTGGTCTGCAATTAGAAGAAAATATTTGTTAAGTTAAATAAAAGAAAAAAATTGGACCGGAAGTCCATCCTTGTTGGAGATGCGGGGCATCGATCCCCGTACCTCTCACATGCTAAGCGAGCGCTCTACCATCTGAGCTACATCCCCGTTGTGGATAAAGCTTATTTATTGGCCTCTAAAAGGGTTTACATGCTTTGAATTTGGGCCAAAAGTTCGTTGCTACCGAACTCATTGATATTCCTAAAGTGCATTGTCATGAGAAACACGCAGACGATCCAACAACATAACGAAATGGTCACAAAAAGCACTGTGAGTTTTGTATCTTTTATAAATAAACAGTTGCTATACATTGTACATACAAACATATTTCGTTGGCATAAGCTATTTATAAACTATTTATATTTAAATATACACATGTAGGTGTAGGTATACCATAGTATTTAAAGATTAGATTTCACCTTCTTATCTAAATGGTATAGATATATTTTAATTACTTTAGATTGCACTGTAAATGGAAACCCCCAAAATACTCGTAGTTGCTTTCTATTGTATTGTATTGTATTCTTGTAATATTATTCTGATACCCCAAAGAAATATACAAATAGTACAGCTGAGGGAAATATTTAAAAACTCCTTACAAAAAATTGAACCGTCTGTTTGTAGCAAGTAATTTCATCTAAAAATCTTCATTTATGTTCGAACCATAAATGTTTCGTGCAAAAAGGCAATCAAAGTAGGCCTGCTAAACACACTTATTCGACGCTTTTCAATCTATAAAACCAGTCAGTTTTATTTCCTTTTCAGACCCTGTGTTCAGTCGTCATAGTTCAACAAAATTTGATTGCTCAGAAAAAAACTTCGTTCCGAAAATCGGCGCTAGTCAGGTTTGTGATTTAACTGTCATAATTGAAGATTTATAAATACAAAAATTTCTTTATATAGAAAGAACTATCATGAGCAATCTGTACAAAGATTTAAAAGCTGAATGGGGCAAACGGGCCCCTAATCTGCTGCGCTGTGGTGAGCTTTTGGGCCTATTCAAGCTGGAGATGGTCAAGGGAGCATTCCTGATGCCCCGTGAGGCGCTAAACTCAAACCCCAAGCAAAAGGATCAGCTGGTTAGGTCACGCGACGTGCTGGAGATTGCAGTGGAGCACAGCATCACCGTCAAGGACTACGCCGCCTTTGAGCGGTACATGGCCCAGCTGAACATGTACTACTACGACTACGACAAGTTCCTGGAACCCTCCAAGGAGATGCACAAGATGATTGGCCTGAGCCTGCTCTACATGCTGGCCACCAATCGCATTGCCGACTTCCACATTGCACTGGAGCGACTGCCGTCGGACCTGCTGCTGCAGAACAGCTTCATCATGCCCGTGCTGGCCCTCGAGAACTACTTCATGGAGGGTCGCTACAACAAAATACTGCAGGCCAAGAAGTCCATGCCCTCGGAGATCTATGGCACCTTCATGGACATGCTGGTGAACACGGCCCGCGAGGAGATTGCCTCCTGCATCGAGAAGGCCTACCTGAAGATGTCCCCCAAGCAGGCGGCACAGCGTCTGGGCCTCAAAGTGGGCGGCAAGGAGCTGCTGGAGTTGGTCAAGCGCCGCCACTGGACCGTGGATGCTGAGGGGAACTACGACTATGCCTCGCTGAACACCAAACCCAAGGAAGAGATTCCATCCAACGAGATAGCCATACAGAACCTATCCTATGCCACTGAGCTGGAGAAAATTGTTTGATTTCTCTGCTCTTTAATCTACACAACTCTTTGACAACATTATCTAGAATAAACGCAGTATTTGTTTTTCAAATCAATTTTACAGACGTTTATGTCGGACTAATGTCAGAAATTATATTTTAATGTCCACTAAACTTGTGTTTATAATTAGAATTATATTTATTTCATTGCATTTTAATGTATGCCATTTATACAATAGTACTAACAATATTTTATCCCCTGAAATATCACAGAACCAAAGCATGTTCAAGAAAATGCGAAAAACCTGTACCTGTCGACCGAAATTGCAATGGAGAACGTTAACCAAACAACAGGCAGTGTCTCAAACATTGATAAATGGCTGTCCCAAGCTGCTATAAAACAACAGTGGAAGAACAGCAGAACGAGAAAGTGTAGAAGACACAGAGCGAGAGGGAGACAGTGCATTTTTATGTACAGTTGTGTCTTGAAGCTGTAGCACAAAAAAAAACACCAATAAAATGCTTGCAGTGGGAGTGGCAGGAGCAGCAGCAGCAGCATGTTGTTTATTTAGTGGTTGCAAGCAGCGCTGCACGCAGACCCGTGTCCTTGCCACACCCACCCAACTATATGCATGTACACAGGCATGCCAATGCAACCGAACAACAATAGAAATACCCAAAACACTCACACTGGCACTTCAAAACGAGCAAAAGAGTTACCCAGAGTCACTGAGCACATAACGGGGCACAAACAACGGCAAGCAACCCAACCAACCCGATTTGGCGGAGCGCAGCCAATGAGAGAACGGCACATTCACACACACACACACAGAGACAGACAAGCGTCATATTCCAGAAAACACACAACACAACAAAACAGGGAACCAACCAAACCAGCAAGAAAGCCCACGCCACAACAACAACAGCCACACACACAGCCACAGAAATAGCAACAGGCACGAAGACAATTCCAATTGCAGCGCCTTGGAAGGCTGCAGCGACGGGAGAGAAAGAGCGAGAGCGCAGCCCAGAGCGTCAGAGAGAAAGCTCCTACTGTGCGAGAGAGCGAAAGCAACAGCTTGGTGGAGGGAGTCAGCCTCTCTTTTTGGGGCTTCTTGTACTTTATTTAAAATTGTTTTGAGTAAATAGCATATAAACATTTTATTTGCTGCTGCCAAAAACTAACGAATGGCAAAAGCATGAGGAGGCGACTGCTACACGCTATATGCAACTAACGGTAAACTGCAGCGCAGCACAGAGCAAGGCATGCGCATTGGGAGAAGGGGTACTACGGACCGACCACCAGCCGAAGAACATCCAAAAAGACCTCTTCGTGTGCCAGAAGGAGAGCGAGATGAGAAGCCAGTGAGAGTAAGAGAGAGCTGCCTGCTGCATTTTGGGTGAGTATGAGTGCTGTGCCGGCAAAATATACCGTTAACTAAACAGGCACACATAAAAACTTAAATAAACAACAATAGAGAGCGAGAGAGAGAGAGGGAACAGAGCAGTAGATGGAGAGCGAGAGCGATGGTGCTAGCATAACTGAGAGTGAGTGAGAGAAACAGTTGCTGCTGCCACTGCATGTGGGCTGCACCTTGCTGTTGTTTGTTGCAACACTAACCCCCAGCCCTGACTGGTATATAGCCAACGAAGCAGGAGGTCCGCTTTGGAGCCAACTATGTACAGTTGTCGTCTCGGCCAAACAACGTGCAGCAAACACTGACACAATAAAACACAAAACACAAGTCAAAGCTAAATATCAAGCAATAGCAGCAAGAGGCTGGCCAAAAAACTGCAATCCCAGCAACAGCAACGCCCTCTAGTATGTGCCTGAATATGTTACTATGTGGGGCGTGGCATCTTTGTATATTTACCAAATAACTAACGACCCTATACTGCACCTAGAATATTCAGATGGCCTACCAACTACTATAAAGCTGGGAGTACAGTTGCCTCCATCGTTTCCTTCGTATTTACAATTACAGTTACAGCCTTCTCCTCATGCACGATTGTTATAAATACACTTGCCTCCTCATCCTCCTGCACCTCTGCTATAAGTACAGTTGCCTCCTTTGACGTTCTAGTTAAAAGTACAGTTGCGCCTCCTTCTGCGTTATAGTTACAAGTACCATTGGCTCCTAAGTACATCCACCTCGTTAGCTGGGAGTACCTTTGCCTACTTCTGCACTACTTCTAGTTACAAGTACACTTTCCTGCTCCTTCTTATCTGCTCCTCAGCTTAAGTACAGTTGCCTCCCTCTTCCAAAAGTACAGTTGTGCACGAAGCGGAAGAAAAAACTGTAGCATAATTTCGGGTTCGGGCATGAGTTATCAGCACGTCGCAGCCATAAATCGAATTTCTGCCAGAATTAAGACTTATAGCTCTCTCTCTACCATCAGCATGAAATATTCTAATGAAGTATCGCAAACTCCCTTTCTACGCTTTTCACTCCATACTATCCAATTTGTAAAATTCGCGTGAGCCAAACGCGAGGGAAAAAAAATAAATTCGATTTGATTTCCATTGTCTAGACGTTCGCTCGTTCGCTTTTGGCCCTCAGTAAAGGCTCATTGCCAATTCGTTAAGTTCTGTTGTTGTTGCTTGGTCGGTGTTTGGGCAAGGTGTGGACGGCTCTTTTCCCGAGAGTGTGGAGATGCTGGTTGTGCTTTTTTTGTTGGCACGATTTGCCAGTCGCTGTTCAATATTTTAATTGAAATTTTTCAAGTGTTTGTTTGACAGATAAATATTTAATGAGCCCAACATTAATTAAATAGAGAATCTACATCACTGCGAGAAGATTGATTGACCTTCTCCACATGCAGGGCTGGGATGTTGAATTGGAAAATCGGCAGTCTAGCAACTAAACAGTTACCTTATTTTAAATTTGATTGAAGAACTTACCACCACATTGTAGACAAAGATGTGTCCCCAGCGACTGCCAATGAATGCCGCATCCCAAGCAATATCAATCGATTGCAATGGCTCCTTGACATACACCGTTTGCTGTACGCTCTCCAGATTCTGCAAAGATTAAACAGAACATTCGATTGATTATTCCTATATCAAGCATAGAGCGTAGAGAACTTACCTCCAGTGAGGATTTCTTGAGGAAGCCGTCCAACGATGTTGTATACAGAAATGACTCCTGCTCGCACAGATGCATGTTGGTAATGGCTTCGCCGTGTTTGGGTATCTGACGCTCCAGTTTGTGGTTGTGCAGGTTGAAGATGTAGATGTCCCCATCCTCGGCAGCGGCTAATATGTAATTCTTATAGATGCGTATCTGGGTGATCGGACTGACGACCAAGTGCAGGCGGCCCTTGCGTATAAAACCCAAGTCCGCGTCCAGATTCCCATTGGACTGTACCGAATGATTTCGCAGAGGCAAGGACAAGGGCGTGGGTGGTGCCGGTGGAGCCTTGAGAATACTTCGTGGCAGTTCGTACGGCATGTTGTAGATCGGTTCTGGCGGCGGCGGTGGTGGTGGCAGTGGTGGTATAATAGCCAACGGCTGCTGGGAAGGATTCGATCCCGATACTGTACTGGTAATTGGTTTGCTCTGACGCGACTGCTTCGGCTTGGATGTCGGGTTGAGAGTGGGTTCCGCCGAACGTTTGTTGTGGCTGGCACCATTTTCGGTGATGAAGGGACGCTGCACTTGCACTTCCATTAAATTGCAGAAATCCATGGGTTCCTCTTTGATCACCGGCTCAATTATCGGCAAGGGCATTTCCGGGGAGTTCTCTTTGGATTTTTCAGTCTGCTCCTTGGCTGCCATCTCCAGCTTCAGCTGCGCCACTAGTATATCCGAATTGTCGTTCCTCTTGGCTGTTCGACGATTGATTATGGCCCTACGTTTGGGCAAATACTTGACCACCACAGCGCGACGGAAGCGACCCTTAGGCTTGGCCTTGCTTTTGGTAAAACTCTCCCCTAAAACTGCTTCCTGACCCTCTGCTGTCGGGGGCGGCGAGTTTGTGGGTGGTAGAGTACCCAACATCACAGATGTTGCTGTGGTAGGCCCATGCTTCCTGCTGATCGCTGAATTGATCAGCAGAAACTTGCGGCTTTGCAGCTCCAGGCTGTGCATTTCCAAATCGGATTTCTCCTTTTGGAACTTCATGATCATTTCGTCGAGAAAGCTGCGTCGATTCTGATTCTCCAAGAGTCGGCGATCGATATCGATCAGATTTTGGGCCACCATGTCAACCAAAAGTCCCATGGGTTCACTTGGTTCGGACAGGCCATAGCCGCCTGGCGAGAGTCGCGACATTGTGGAATCCAGAAAGGGTATTCCCGGTGCAAAAACGCCAAATGGTTGGTTAATTCCACGTGGTGGCAATGCTGGTGGACTTTGGCGTGGTGGCAATACTGGTGGACTCTGAAGCAGTGGCAAGGCTGGTGGGCTCTCACGTGCTAAAGGACTCTGATAAGCAGACAGCGGGGGCGAAATCTGACAAGGACTTTCATTGTGGAGTGGTGCAGCGACTGCAGTTTCCTCCACGACTCTTTGATGTGGCGGCGGCGAAGGTTCTCCTCTTGCAACTTCAGCATTCCCTGTGCCGGCACTCGTCACCATGCTAATCCCATTACTCAGCTTTTGCTCCTCCTGTTCCTTGCGCCGCTGTGCCGCCGCCTGCTGCTTCTGTTGATTAACCACATGGACAATCTGCCGCAGCAGGAACTCAATGCCCAGACGATGGTTTGGCAGCTTGAGATTCTTTTGCACTTTGGCGATTTCCATTTTGCTGATGCTCTGCGAATTATATTCGCTGGATGTCACCACGCACGATATAAAGTGCAGACGAGTGTACTGACTGCCGCAGTGCTGGCTTCTGTATGTCTCGGCCAGCGATTCCTTGAGGTGCGGCAGGATCAACTTTTCGAAACTGTCCACCACGTTGTCGGCATCGCTCTTGAGCTTCTGCCGGTAGCGTCGCTTCGAGGACTCGCTGCTGCATTGGGAACTGGTGGAATCATCACTGGCATCATCATCGTTGGGTTTTGCCACGGGTTTTGGTTTCTGACGCTGCTGGGTTGTCTCCTCATCAGCTTCATCCTCATCCGAGGAGGAGCTGACAACTATTGTGGTATTTATCATCGCTGGTAAAACCATTTCGCAGTCTTTAATCTCCTGTTTGATCGCTATTGTGGGTTCTGGACCTGCAGCCTGTGCTGTGGAGTTCCCTTTGTAGCCAGGCGTCTTTCCTTTAGTCTGTTCTTTTGGTTTGTCTTTCTTGGCCAAGGACTCACTTATTTTTATACGAACTGGCCTCTCGATATTGCTTAGTTTTTTGTTTTGTTTTGGAAACGGCAGCAAAGGACCGCGAGGCGGGAAGCTGCCTTTGGGACGGCCATTATACTGGCGTACTGCCGTCACAGACTTGACTACGTCGGCGGCTTTGAGCCGTGCCATCAGATCCTTGGCACCAGCCATTCTCACTGTTTGGGTGGACTTTTCTTCGGAACACGTTTTACTGCACTCTGTTGGCTTGTCCTGCTCTGGAGGACTACAATTTTGATCTTTATTTGGACTGCACTGAGGACTAGAATTGTCTTTTGGTTCTGAATTATTTTCAATGCACTCCTCGCTCTTAATGTTAGGTTCTGTTTTGATTGTAATATTCTCTAAATTAATTTCCTGCTCTTCTGGCTTTGATATGTCTAGGCCAAAACACTTTTCAATCTCATGCAGCAGACATGTTGGCAATTTGATGGCATCAACGATCTCGTCTGGAACCAGTTCCCTGACCGGACTATCCTTGGGCTTTTCCAATTGAAATTCCTTCAGCTGGCGACGTATCTCCTCGCGCAGTCGTTTGCGCGCCTGGAACTGGAGCGGCTCGTCGTATATCGGGTCACCGTTGTTGATTATGTTCTTGAGACTCTCCTTGTCTAGGCTGGCGAGGTGTTTATCGATGGCACCATAGCCAGTAGATCCGCGATTCTTAGGCGCACTTTTGTGGGCCAAAGGGTTGGCAGGTCTTTCCACACCTGAAGCCTTTTCCGGTGTGGTGGCAGGTTTTTCAGCTGTGGCTGTGGAACCCAGACGGTTCTCCTCGGTGACGGCTTGGATCTCCTGCCTAAGCAGTTCCGCTAAGGGACGTACTTTGATCTGGGGATATGTTTGATAAGACTCAGATTCTGCTGCTGACGGAAGGAACAAACTTGCGGAATTCGTCTAAGAAGCTGTATTGCTTTATGGGAACTTCGCTTTGACTAGCATCACCTCCGGGAGCTCTTTTTTCTTGAACTGACTGGCTAAAAAATGAATTCTCTTTCCAATTGATTGGCTTGGGCAGTAGGTAAGGTCTTTTAGGTTCTTTCAGTTCGCTTAAATTGTAACTCTGATCGATTGTTTTAGTTATGGTAGGCCTGCACCATTTTGTTGAACCATTTTTCCAACCTTTTGTTATTTCTTCTAGTTCTGAAAGAACTTTTTTATTTTCTGGATTTTTATTGGATTCGTTTTGGGTTTCCAGCGGACAGAAATCAGCTTTGAAAGCTTGTTTTGATTCACAATTGTTTTTAGTTGCTTTCGGATGAATCGATTCGAGATATTGATCGAGACATTGATCGAGATTTTTACCTATTTTAGGGCCTCTGTTGTAGCGTTCTCCGCTTGTTTTGCGCTTATAATCGTGTCTGTTAAATCTCTCTCCACTAGAATTATTGTTATATTTATCCGGATAATTGTTGCGCTGCCAGTGGTGGTAGTTTGGAGGACGCCAATAACCATTCGAAGACTACAAAAAAATGTCAGACAATTAGAACCCCAAAAGGGGACTCAATGGTTGCACTTTAACTTACATACTGGCGGAAGGAGGAGTCACTGCAAAGTAAGTAGAAAGAAATAAATATTATTGGTAAGAAATAGTTAGTCCTTGCAACAAACACAACCGCGTGCGTAGAACACACAGAAAGAGCAGCGAAAGCAGCGCGAAAACTTTTACAAACAATAAAGGAATAATTAATGTAATCAGGCAACGTGCTCCAAGTTCTCTCTCTCAACTTTTCGGGCACGTAGAATGAATGGGAGTCGGAATGAAAGAAGGCTTCGCTTTCTGCATTAATTTAACAGATTTAAAATTTATAACCGCGGAACCCCTGACCCCTGACACCCTCGCTGCCCTATCCAACAATTATCCCACCCACCTTTAGAGGGAGTGGAGGGACGGGGCACTGTTTGTGTATGCAAAGGTGCAAATTCCTTCTGGCGTTTGGATTTTTCGCCTTTTGTTTTTTTTCTGCTCTCGGAGAAAAAATCTCGTTAAGAAATGCTAAAATATACGACCACAAATCTCTGCCATTGCCTGCCTTCTTTTTCGTTGTTAATGTCATTTGTAACTTGAACTAATTAAAAATTTAACAGCAAGAAAGTTTCAAAATCTTGGCAGGCAGCAAGAATTTATAAGGCAGGGTTTATGCTTTAGTAGGACGGTTTTTTTTTTAAGTTTCCTACCATTTGAAGACCCCTATCTATTCTGGGAATTAATTACTTCAAAAAATGGTTTTAACACTAATTTTCTTCAATTCAAAACCCTAAATTACATGAGAATCGAGTGTTTATTACAATATTAAATAGTTTTAAATGTATTAACGAATTTAGTCTCATCGATCATCGACTTCCATTATTCATATTCCAAAATGGGATTAAAACTTTACAAATTTCGCTCAATTATTCGCTTCCATCTTCAGTCATACAATGCCAAATTCCTAATTTCTTAAAGAAAACCTCAATTGAAACGAAGACTTCCCCATTGCCAGAGCCGAAGCATCCCAATCTCTCCTATATATTTGTCTTGATATGTTTTGGGCTTTAATTAAAACCAAACAAAACAACACGCTTGTTGTCAACGCCAAGACAGGGAGTAAAACCTGAAAATTACCTCAAGCTGTTGCACAGGAGCAAGGATGCCTCGAACGAAGGAACGAACCCTTCAACCAACCCACTAATTGTTACCACTCGTACCCCCAATGCGAGATTCTGGTCCCGCTCCCGCATTGTTTGTGCTGTTGTTTATCTGAGAAACATTGTGAAAACATGTGGGAAGCGTGGCTGTGCTTAAAAACACATTACAAGTACAAGACAATTAGTTTGTCTCATGTAGCCAGGGAAGTTGCTGTGGATATCCTCAACCCCCCTTTCATGTTCCTCTCCCGACAAAGAGTTAAACGTTTTCATATTTATGAGGCTCGTAAAACTCAATGATATACAAAATTAATGACAAAAACGTAGCAAGTGGCATTTGCTTCCACTCTCTGGCGAATCGTAAAAGAAATGTTACCTCAAAAACTTTTGTCAGCATTCACCTGACAGTGGGAATTCGGGATGGGAATTGGGATGGGAATGGGAATTCGGGATGGTTATGCGACACAGTCAAAGTTATTCAAGCGTCTTGTAATTTTAATTTCTAGAAAGTCTGTGACTTTTTAGTTGCTACCTCCTGAAAGTATCTCTCCGTCTCCAGTTCTGGCATATCCTCTCTCTCAATTTTTTTCTGTCTATCTTAAGACGTCACGTGCCATTTTTTGTTCCTTTTTTAATTGACTTTGGACTGGAAGAAGTTTATTAGTTGACTTGGGCTTGATTTGAGCAATAGTAGGTGCCGGTGGCTGTGCTGTGCTCTCTTCCTGCTCATTAGAAAGGACTTGTCACATACGCCAGCGTGACTTTTGTGGACTTTTTCCTCTCAGTCTCTCGTCCCGTGTGGACCCGTTTCCGGTTCCGATAAGGGGCACAGAGAACGTGTTATTGTTGTTCTTGTTGTACCCCCAACAGGACCGAGTGGCATCCTTTTTCACTCATCACTGCATAAATTTTGGAAAAGTTTATTTTTTCCTTTCCGCTATGCGTTATGCATATTAATTCTTACTCGAATGCCCACCCAAGATGCTTGCCAAGATACTGATTTTTATTCTTGCTGCTACTCCGGGTTCCAAGAGGAATTGCTGTGTGACTTTGTTTATGAATATTTGTTTTTTTTCGTTTATTCGAGGAACATTTTGATATATTTTTATGGAGTTGTGTGTCTCTTGAATGAAGTGCAACGATGGAGACTTTTGCGGTTGTTATTTTTCACGGAATCAAACAAATTTCCGAAAAATATAATTTCTATTCGAAACGTTTTTCCGTTCGAAGCGGCTCTGTCCATCAAAGTGTTGCAAGAGGTATAAAGTAGATTCGATTATAGTTTGACTTGGCCCCCACTTGGCATGTTTGCCACTGTCTATAATTGAACCATGGTCATGTCTTTCAAATGCCACACCCAACTGTAACAAATGTAAAACCAAAGCTAAGCCGCAAACCAGTTCAGACCAGGGGCAAGTACTCGCACTATAAAGCGTTTACCTGGTCACTATTTGTCGCACCACTTGCATGCCAATTGAGGGTAACAAGAGGTAATTGTCCACTCAAGAAAAAACCATTTATTGGCGCCTTTGATACTAAATCCTAACACGGGGATGTAGCTCAGATGGTAGAGCGCTCGCTTAGCATGTGAGAGGTACGGGGATCGATGCCCCGCATCTCCAGTCCGAGTATATTTTTGCACCAACTGTTTTGCAAGCCGAAAACTCTGCCGAAACAAAACACTTAAAACAATTAAAAACGCTACAAATAAATACATAAATTCTCGCAACGACAGGAACAACTTAACTAGCTTAGTCGTCGGTCGGGGCTGACACGGCAGGGGGGGGAAGGACAAAAAACTTTGTCCTGCCAAAAACGGATAACAATACAGCGGCAACAAAAAAATTAAAACAAAAGCCTTTTGCTCATAAATAGCACATCATGTATCATTTACAACTCTGATGGCAGCAGTGCATGGAGCATGGATGGAGTCACCCTGGGGCGTCCTGACTGTTGTCCTGGGACCGCGCTTGCCGTGTCCTGACGGCGACTGCTCCCGTGGCTGCTGTTGTGGCTGTCTGGTTAATTGCTGGCAAAGTTCTCTGGCGAATGCAGGCGAATAAACACAAACATTGGCATATTGTGCTGATTTATGTGCGACAATGTGTTCTCTCTGCCACCCAGCTCTCCCACATCTGCCCCATGGAACATCTCCAACGTTAAGGGCGCAAATCAAATTACGCGTCTTGATTGTCGACATGGGGGCGGCCCTTCTAAGGGATGTCCTCAGTATGATTCGGGATAATGCTCACAGGCAGCAGCTACAAAGGCAAACCTTTGAATATTCATTAGTGGCAACTTCTTCCTCGACATAAGCCCCCCGAAACAGAATGCAAAATACAAAACTGCCGACGTCTGCGTATTTGTCTGCCACAAACGAAAAAAAAGCGAAGAAAATAAGGAAAATCCTATTGGAGATGCGGGGCATCGATCCCCGTACCTCTCACATGCTAAGCGAGCGCTCTACCATCTGAGCTACATCCCCACACGCATCGTCCGAGGGCCAAGTGTCCAAAAAAGGTGTCCAAACTAAAGTGCAAGACCAGCTAAATGGCCAAATTGGTTAAGTGAAAGGCAAGGTTTTCGATCGATGTTTTGTTGGTAGCGGTTGTTGAAATTTATTGGACTGTTGTAGTGGGAGTTATGCGGCACAGAAGTTGTTTCCAACGTATGGGCAGGGCTGATACAGACGAAAGTTTGGTTGGAGGATATGCTAAAAGCAATTTTTATTGTGCGTTTTTCCTCTAACGAACTTGGGAGTATTCTATTTGCTTTTTAAAGAAAATTTAGACAACAGAAATCCGTTCCGAAATTATTGGAGAGCGCATAGAAATAAATTCTATTTGGGTTTCATTCAAAGAAATAAATTGGTTTAATCGTTTGACGTTTACTTCCGGTTTCCATCTGAAACACCTCCAATGAGAATGACAATTCGAATCTTCGATTCCCTAACAACTACTCAACTCCCAAAGTTAACTCTTGATCCCAGCAATTTATTGTATCTTTAACCACGCTAAGAAAAGAAAAGAAAAACGTTTAAAAATTGCCGATTGGGTAAAAAGTTGTGTGGCGACCGAGCCAGCCCGCATAATCAACTCTCTGCGTCTCTTTGGGATTTTTTGTGCCTGGGGAGGGACGCCATGAAACAGCAGAAGCAACAAACAAACAAACAATAAAATATTGAGCACATTAATGTTTAGTCAGACGTAAAATTACTTTTAAGTCTACTCCGGGTCTAAAGGACAGGGGCACAGCTCCGGAGACTCTGAGACAATGTCGTGGGTGGAGGCAGAGTGAGCCATAAAGACGTTAGATAAACGCTAGATGCATATTTATGATTTGACACTCCAGAAGTTGCCAGAGGAAATGGCAAATGGGAACAGGAACGGGACAGGAGTGCGGCTGAGGCCTGTCATTCTGGGGCATTTCGTGGAAAGCTTTCATAATGCTCGATAATGAAACATTTTTCACTTTTGCCACATTGACAAATGCCCAGGCAGAGGGGGCAGGAATAATAAAAGTTTATGCCAGTATTCTGGATTTAATTAAGAATAAGAAAAAAGGAACATTTTCAAACTTTTGAATTGCCAGATGCGCCGCGCCACCCCAGAGCTGCCGTCTCTCTCGCCTAATCGGATTTGCACCAGATATTTATTATGATTATTATTTTAAGAGTTTGGGAAATTGTTTACGTTAATTGGAAAGTAGCTGTGAAAAGTGACAGCAAGAGTGGAAGACATTTGAAAGGAGATTGTCTGCTCTTTGATTGGAAATGGAAGCAAGAAATAATCCGTGGATTATTGGGCATTTTATGGGGACATCAAGAGTGTTTTTTTTTGGCATAAAGTTGATTCAATTTAAACATTTGTTATAATTTAATTAATTATAAAAAATGAATATTAAAAAGAAGATACAAAATTATAAAATTGTTCATAATTCATAATTATTCATAAGTCATTTTTCCAAAAGGTTTAACAGTTTAATTCTCATTCTTTACTTATGGAGATCAATGCTTACCTTTGCGCAATGTTGAAATGTAACTATTCTTCTCTGAACTTAATACATCAATCAGTCAATTCAGTCTAACCATTTGGTTAATCTCTTTTCTATATCACTTGTCTTACTTAACAACTTTGTTGCCAATTACTAAACCACTTCTGTATCGATTCGAGTCCTCTATTAACTCAGTCTGTTGCTCCTCCACCATAGAATTCGTTTGCTGAATAAATTCCGGGCAAAAGTTAACTCAATCACAATAATTTTTCCACTCCACCCAAAGTGTCACTTAATTGTTTATGGATGTGGCGCCCACTGTGTGTGTCAGCGAGCCTGCGTGCCAGAGGAAATAAAAGTCTTCCCCCTCGTGGTGGGCTTGTGACACTTTTTGTTGCGGTTGACAGAGCGGAAGCGGAAACGTTTATGTGTGAGGCTTTGTTGTGATTGACTCTTTCGGGGGTTTTTTTTCACACTTATTTTCAATGGAATTTTTGGTTTGCCTCCGAGGATATCAAATATTTACGAACTGGCTAAAACAGCGTAAAAGTTACATGGATATCGGTTAAAATTGAACTTTAGTCGTTTTTTTTTTAAGATTATTTAATTAATTCTTGCAGTTAATTTTTTGAAATTGTAAAGTCTTTTAGATTGTATAAATTTTAAAAAATTTAACTTTAATATTATGAAATATTTAAATTTCTGAAAGTCTTTTGACCGAGATTATATATTTAAGATTTATTTTGAAAGGTTAACTCGCTTAACTCGATTAATGTTCAATGTTTTGGTGGTAATTAGTTTCAAAATTAATTGCTGTTTTCGTATTTGTTTTTATTTTATAACTATCAGACACCGTTTACTTTAACGTATTAATATTTTTAATAGTTGTTCTTAAAGTTTAAATTAATTAAATTCCGCCGTATATTTTGTTTTTTTTAATAATATTTAGTTAATAATTTGATTATCGATAGTCTCAAATTGTAGCTTAAGGGGAAATTCTCCAACCGGTTTAACCGCGCTTTATGCTAAGCCTCTTCTGCTGATGACCCGTAGCGATGACAACAACAGTGCAGTACACAACACAACACTGCACAACAGAGGCTCAACTGCGGCAGCATAAAGTGCCGTTAACCGACGGTGCTAGTTTCCAGTGCCCTGCCCTGGCCTGGCCTGGCCCCCAATTTGCTGCTGCAGCTAGAGCAGGAGCGGGAGAGGGCTTAGAGAGCAAAACAGCAATAGCAATAGGGATGCAACAGCAACAGCAGTCATAGCGGTACATAACCATACAACAGAACAACAGCTACAACTACATAAACTCACACAATCGCATGGCACATGGCATGGCATGGCATTGCATTGCTGCTGCTGCTACTGCTGCACACTCACACAACGTCATATACAACAGCGAACGAGAGACGGGCTGAGAGCCGATCATCATAAAACGGTGTGCGAGTACACGACGAGTACATAACATAACCCGAAGTCACGGCCCGAGAGCTGCAGCAAAACAAAACACAGCACAAAACAATGCAAAATACAGCAGCAACAACAACGGCAACAACAACAACAAAATGTAACTAAATACGATGCAGCCGGAGGGGGGCGGGATGTGTGGGTGGCACCACCATCCCGACCCCCATGCATCGCCCCGTCAAAGCGAACGACGAACGAGCGAGCTGGAAAGACCGAGCGCGACTAACGGTACAAGGACCAAGAAGGCCATCGTCACGAAAGCCCGCCGAAAGCCACGAAGCTACACCCAGGGCATGTTGGAATAAAAGGTAAGGCAGTGGCAAAGGGTGCCCTGTTTTTGGGAATTTGTACAAAATTGTTCGATTTTTGAACAGAAAAATTCAAAATATTTGACATTTATTGCTGTGTGCTATGTTTTTTTGTTTACCAATAAGATTAAAATAATAAAAGTGGCACAAACCAAGCATCAGTCTGGGGCACTGTCTATAGTTTTTTAAATATACCTTGGACCATAAAAGCCACGAAGTTTCGGCCCACGAAAAACACAGAGAGAGAGAGTGTGAGAGTGTTGTGGAAGAGAGAGCGAGTGCGCATTAGAGAGAGAGAGAGAGAGATAGAGAGTGACTGCAAGAGAGCGAGAGATGGCAATAAAATAAAATACAAGCAAAACAACATAAAAACCCAACAACAACAGCAGCAATAATACCAACAACTGCAGCAGTGGCTGGAGCAGGAGCACGAGCAGAGGAGGAGCACGTGCAATTAATGCGGAATGGGAGAAGAAGATGGCACAAAACAGGAGAGTGAGAAGTGGTCGAAGTGAGGGGGGCTATTGCACTGGAATGGTGTATACAATCTTCCTTTCGTCTGCTGCTGCAACAGAGTGCTGCCTGGTTGGCTGTTGCATACTTCGAGGCGCCTCCGCTGCTGCTGCTGCTGCTGGTGTGAGTGTGTTGGGATTTTTGTTTGGTAAACTGCATATACAACAATACAATAAGCAGAAGGACAGGGCACCGTGGAGATCCCCATGCCCCATGCTTTACATATGTACCAGCTTGAATGAATTCCGGCGCATGCCATCTGATGGCATTTTCTATAAAAGTCAGTTAGGCCATGTGCACGAGCTCAGTTGAGTTTCAGCTACCAGACTCCAGACTTGAAATCTTTCGCCATATCGAAGAGAACCAACCAAGCCACCCAGCGAAAGCACAAATTGAGCAAAACATTTTCGCTATTTGAAGCCCGCCATCTTTGCCCCACCGTCGGCAATTTGGTTCAGCCAACATTTCGGAGTAGTATATGAGCCCTGCGCTTACCTCAGTGAGTACTTAATCGACGCTGGAGAGTGAAATTTGGAGAGTGATGTTATGGTGGAATGTGTGTGTGTTTGCATGTGTTAATAAGGGAGTGCTTTTTATATGCAAATGTGCATAGATAGACAGTAAAATGTGATGAACTTATGAAGTGTTGGGTACCCTTCATCAAAGTATGTAAAGGAACCAAAGAGTTTTAAAAGATCCTTTAATTAAATTGGAATATTTCTAAGAAGCTTATAAGATTTACTTGTTTATCTGAACGATCTTTAGTTGACTTAGCCATAGGTCGCTGTACATAAACAATAATAATAGTGTACTAAAGTGCAATTAAACCTTCTTTTGCATTTAATATGAATGTAAAGCAGCTGTGTATTCGCTTTCCCAACCTCGGATCAGTCCAAACAACAACAAAAAGCAACCCTTGTTCGCGAGAGGTTTGTAGATCCTGATCTTCGGTTTCAAGTCTCAGTTGCGCACAGGTGGTGTATTTTGTTTTTGCATTTTCGTGGCCGAGATTCGAGCACACAGCTGCATCCAGACACCACGTGTCTTTTGTTATTGGATTCTAGGGCATTGATCTCTATCGACATTCTTCTTTCATTTCAGCAAACCACAAAAAGATCACAATCATCCCAAAGGACGCGGCTCAAAAGCTCTTAGATAAACGTATTTAATTGATCGCCAGTCAGTTCGATCAAGTCGAACCTACTGTAAGTAGAACACCATGTGTAAGCAACAAGAGATGAATATGAGGTTGCAAACGCCTCACCTAAATGGATACAATAATGGTACCCAAACGCTATATAAAATCGAATGATACAAATTCCAAGAGGGTACACTGTCACGACCCACAAAAATAATGTCATAAATCAATATTCAAAAGATATGTAACCAATTGTAGGGCCACCATGTATGCCGATATTGAATGTATTCGCAATCTATATAACCTTACTTAAAGCATCAATAACTTAGGGAAATGAAAATGCATCTAAGTGGGCGCCCCCCAGCAAGGGCGTTTCAATAATCAAAATATTTAGTACATAAGATGTTATACAATTAAAATAACTTAATAGGTTCCGAACCCGAACACTTAGGTAGGGCCACAAAACGGAAGACAGCTCAATGAATTATTCGCTCGCAAATTAACCTTTTGACTTTGATCCCCCAACGAGTGTCCCACATTGGGCTTATCCGCTTTATCCGGGGATGTGCGTCCGTTTTTATGCAACCAAAATATCCAATTCAAATCAAAATTATCCGAGTCTATGTTGAAACTGGGTGTCTGAACTTGTACGCGTGCGCGATGCTCAACGGTGAATGGAGGCCAGGGTCCGGACCTTTGCCGTTATCGCGTTCTTCGAGCTGCACGTCATGCGGCTGTCGCCCCTCGCGCCGGTTGGGCGGGTGGTGGGTAACGATTTTAGCGTTACACGTTGGGAATGCGTCCGCAAAAAAATTAATTCGTGTCTGATTTTCGAAGAGAGCTGTCCCTAATCAGATCTGTATACAAAATCTGTTGTTCATTGCTGTGGATCTTTACTGGCGTGCTGCATGTTTTTGTGTTTGCCTGAAGCATGTCCCTGATCATTATTTTCATTATTATTTCATGTAATATATTTGATGTAAATATTTTATCGAAATTTGGTTTGTTTTAAGATCATTTTTGAGATCAAGATTCTTTGGCCTTGCTTTGAATATTCTACAAGAATTCTTAATAGGCACTTCATTCCTACTTCGCCATCAGAAAATGTCCAAAAACATTTCAAGTTTCAAATATTCTTTGTAATATTTCATTGGTTGACTTTTGCTCATTGGAAATGAAATCCTTTACCCTTACCCTGCCGAACCTTCTTGCAGACCTCGTTAACGCTTCTGGCATTGCTGTCGACAGAGTCCAACCAAGAAATGCATATTTAGTCAAGTGTTAATAATGTGGCCGCCTGGGGGATTGCCGCCAGGGCCCATGGACCCCCCGAGGAAAGGTGCAAGCGTGCGTTAAGCCGAAGGGAAGGCCCAAGGAAAAGCCCCACGCACAGGAGATACTACACTCGCAGCCGCAGCCGGGGCAAACAAACAAATGGCTCAGCCAGAAGTGGGCGGAGGGAGGGGAAAGCAAAACAACAGAAAGGAAAAATGAAAGTGAGGAAAAAATAAGGAAAAACTTGCCTGCCTCTGTCCCAGTCCCTGTCCCTGTCTCTGTCCCAGCCCCAGTCCCGTTGCTCGTTCATCCTTCGCTGTCCATAGTGCTCCGAGTTCTGTTGGTGCCGCCTGCGCGTGTGGGAAGAGAAATAAATAAAAAACAAAAAAATTAAAATAAAAAGTAGAAAGAAATGCATAACTAAACATTGGGCCAAAGGCTGAGGAGACATGCAAGTTGGGGGTGCGCTGTGCTCTGTGCTGTTAATTTTGTTATTCAAAATGTACCCAAGGAGTCCATCTCCACCCCCACCTCCCCTGCGAAATCAGAGATTTTTAAGGAAAGTCGCGACGTTTATTTAGTTCCGCATTGCCAAGGCCTTTCTTTACTTTGCTGTTTCCTGTCTTGAGATTCTTTTGTTACTGTCCATCCACGCCAGGGGAATGGGAGAGTTGCTGCACGGGAGTGGATAATGAAGTTCAGACCTTACAAAAATACAAACCCATGCCCAGACCTTGCTAGAGATTTTAATTTAGTGGTCTATAATTAAAAGTGAAGCTTTGGCCAATTTGCACACCATACAAAAAATGGCAGAGAGGAAAAGGAAAATGCCAATGACAGTCCCAGCTCAGATACAATTCTCCTTTTTGTGCGTCAGGTAGTTTCAACGTCAATTGCCCAGCGCTCAAAGAGAAGTAAGAAGAGTAGGATCGACCGCACATTGAACGCACTCACACGGAAATTTCAATGACAGGAACTCCCCGCCCCAACAGGCAGAGGCGTAGACAGAGAGACAGACAAAGGCACTCCAATTGTGAAAAAGAAAGCTAAATCAAATACGATTTGCATTGCCAGCAGATATCTTGATATCAATTCCTACAACCTCCCCTTTGTACCCCACAAAGTATCTCCCGAATAGCCCTTGGATAGCCGCAGGACGTTGGCCACCCCACTTGAAAATTTATGTGTTAATTTTAAGGTGCCCAAAAGGGCAGGAGGTGCAGGCATTTTCCTTTTATTTATTTCTTTTTTCCTCCCAGAGAGCATTTTTCACAAAAACTTTCTCCAGGTGCTGCTGCTGCTGCTGCTGGCAGGGTCAGGCAGGCTGGCAGGCGCCTTTTTGGTGGGTAATAAATGAGCTAATAATAAGTGAAATGTGCTTTTGAGTGACCCTAAACAATGGCTCCGAGAACGGACACTGGGGAGAGACCCCCGGACCACGTGAAAATTGCTGTGAAATTGAGTTTTTGGGAAACGCTGAAAAATGCGCTAAAGTGTCGTCGACGAAAATTCCGTTGGTGACATGAAAAGATTTGTTTATAATTAATTTGTACCTTTTTTTAAGCGTACTATTTTTTTTTTGCTGTGTAAAACATGTGCCGCGTTGAGGGAAATTAATTATTCTAATACCTTTGGTCAAGCATATTTTTTAGTTGTTTTGGGAAAAAATTGTAATTAATGAAGGATTTTGTACAGGAATTCTTGGGGAAGAACAGGAGCTAGAAAAGTTAAAAAAATGTATGCAGGAAAAAGAATATCAAATACTCTTCCAATATTAATTTGACACACGAAAAGGCGGCTAAAGTAAGCATTTCAAATATTCTTCCTTGGTAAAATAGTTCCCCATATCAAAGTGAACTGCTCTCAGTTGTAAAGAGCACAAAGAACACCTCACATTCGACTTTTATGAGTGGCTCAATATGTTGCACGGGCACCAAGGACCCGGAACAAGAGGCAACACGGGCAAAAGCCACAAAACACAAGTGTTGACGTGTTTTTTTTTTTTTGTTGGGGGTAAGAGAAAACAAATGCCAGGGCACACAAAACGTAACAAAAATGGGGAGAAGAATGTGAGAACAAATGGGGGAAAAAAATGTTGTATCCGCTTGTTGCGAAATTCCAATCAATTTTTGTTGTTCTTGAGGACGATGAGGGCGACTCATTTGCCGGAAAATTGAGTGGACATGCATATCCGTAGAGTGGCGGAAATGGTCAAGATGCAGGTCCCAACAGGCCATCAATTAGAATTTTTCTGGCCGCTACTGCTGCTCCTCTTTGGGTCTTCCGGTGGCTGCTCGTCTGTTGGTCCGTGCTTTGTCTTAGGCGACGATGGAGTCGGTGGCTTGTTTGGTTAACAAGATGAAGCTGACAGAGCCGCAGGTTATGTCCAAGGACCCCATCAACGTCATTGAGACGGAGCCCCAGCAACCGAAACAAACAAAAACAAACACAACGGCCAAAAAATGTCTGACTGGGGAGAGTCGAGTCTCTGCCTTTGGCTTCAGGAGTAGTATCATCCTCTGGTTTTGCGGCCTAAATGGATTTTTTGCGTTTGCCTAACTGGCAAAAAATAGCCAAAAGTTGAGATGGGTGTGGGGAGGTCCTTATCCTCCATATGGCATGTTATGATATGTGGAAAAGTCTGCTGTGAATTGAAAATCGAAGTTAATATGCTCTGCAGACTGTGAAACAAATCATTTTCAAGTTGTTAACGGAAATCGACACGTTTTTGCCATTTTATATTTATTATGAGCATTTTTTTTCGAAAGCAGATGTTGCCAAAGGGCCAAAGGAGCAAAGGACTTTGAGGAGGGTGCTTCAATGACATGGAACCTCATAATTTGATGATATTTTATGGGCCTGATTTGTAGGCGGTATTCCGCCTAACTTCTGTATGTTAAATATAACCCTGACTTGTTTCACCACAAAAGTGGCATCCAAATATTCCTATTAGCTATTCCTATAATTATTAAATTGCTGATGCCACATTCACGCAGCCTGCCTACATTGATGGGCGCTGTGGGGGGGCTTCAAAAGTACAGCAGACGGCAAGCACTTGAATATGCAAAACAGAGCGCCAAGAAAAAATTCGTTTAGGTAAGCTATTTAACGAGGCGTTAGGGCAGGCTACGACAAAAAAAGAAACAGTCTTATACACAACACATTATGTTTATGCGACACGAAGAGACCTGCCTCTCAGGGGATGGAGTGCAAGTGGGATGGGCGCCATAAAATTAGTAAGCACGTGAGATACCCATTCTCATTATCATAATATTTCAGATTGTGGTTGGAAAAGCGCAAACGTTGGCAGTTTAGCAGCAGGCAGCATACATAAGTCCAGCAGGATAGGCAAGGAGTCCAGAGACGAGACCAAAACTGTAGAATCTGTAGCCCTACTGCATGCATGCGCCTTTTCCCGCCTAATTTATATATGGAGAAAACTGAATTTAAAAGTGTGTCCAAACACATATACAACTCACCAATGATCCCTAGGTCGATAATTACTTCCATCGCGACCGTGCCGGCTGCCGTGTGGGGAACCTGGCGCCGACGCAGCCCGCAACACCGGCACCGGCACTTGCTCCGACGACGACGATTCCGTGGGGACGCTGGCGGCTGTTTCTTCGGCTGCTTTCGATGTGCCGGTGTCGGCATTTAACTGGGCTGTTGCATCCATGACTTAGAAAACGACTATAATTAACATTACTAGCTAATTTCAGTTGTTGCATTTAAAGTGTAAGATCTTTTTGTTGTTGTTGTATATTTAAGGCAATGCGTCGTTTCGTATCGCAACTTGCAGTCGTGCAACGTGCTTGTACTATTTGGTGCTGAAACCTTTAAATAACTTTAGAGCAATACTACCATTCCACTTATGTCCTTTATTTATGTTTAATTTATAAATATTTCACATAAAAAAAAGCAAAACAAAAAAATACGCCCGACCGACTATCGATAAAATGTACCAAAACAGGGAACCAAGAAAAACCCTCAAAAATATACCAAAATATACCTATTCATTTTAAAAATATACCGTATTTTTAAATAGTTTTCGACGATTTTGCTATTCTATTTAATATTACCAGTCAGTTAGGATTCTCAGTGCTAAAACTGTTATTTTATCATATTTATCATTCGATTCTCCACAATATTCATATGTTCTATGTTCATTTGTAGATATCGATGTAGACACATTCTCGATATCTATAATCTGAAAAATGTAGTTGAGATGGCTTACCAACACAAATTAACTGGTTTTCACATTGATTGGACCCTGAGATTTCTAACAATTCCTTCAATTCCAGGATATCTCTCCCAAAAGGGGCACTAAATGTTGCATTATTCAGTGCACATGTTGGGGAATAATGCTGATCACTTTTCGCAGCATGCTGCTGGTCCATCCAATTTATGTTTCCAACGGTAAACGACGTAAGTGGGGGTGGAATAAAGGATCATTGCTGCGATCCAAATTCGCATGTTGCTAGAGATAAATTTCCATCAAGAGAGAGAAAGAAAATTCCCTTCAGAAAAGAGTGCAACTCCTCGAGGGACAGAGGGACATTAGAAAAACATGCGTATGGGAGTTTTGATACCCTATAATATTGAATCTACCCTAAAAATTGATTTTAATAGACTGATGTAATTACCATTACATACTGATCTACCATAAATATACAATGAACTCAATTTCGTAGTCAAAATATCCTTAGAAGTAATATACCTCAAATGGTCACCCTTAGCTGATTGCTAATCGATAACAGTGTGAGGTACAGAGGGCTGCCACCCCGCTGCATAGTTGGGCGCCAGCTCAAATAGTTTCTTTACCATAATCAATGTGCATTGTGATTGTATGTGTGTTTGTACTCTGTCTTGACTTTATGCTAATCTCCCGCTGCTTATTCTTTGTAGAAAATGTCCTTTGCTGTGCAACTTTTATTTACTTTTCGCGTCGATTTTTCATTTTTCTTTTACTGTTGTCTCTCTATATTGCTCGTGCGCTTGGGGGTGTTTCGGGACCAACTTTTAAATTTCCATAATTATATGCATCAGCTGGCAGGTTGCTTGCTGCCTGTCTGGCGAAACAATAAAGCAGAGAAAACAATGCAAAGAATAAAACGTACCAATCATTTGTGTGTTGTGTGTTTGCTTGTGCATTTCTTTTCCTTTTTTCATTTCATGGCAGAATAAACCTGCGTCAAAGTGTAAATATTTGCAGTTTTTATATTATAATCAAAGTGAATAAATAATAAAGCGAGAAATGCGACCAACCAAATTGCGTAAAGTAATTGCGTCTGTTATTTGGGGAGGGGAGTGGGCGATGGACGGTTTTCTTTTCCAGATCGTTGCTGACTGCTTTGATTCAAAACTTTTGAAATTCGGCTCGTGTGGTAACGCTGTGAAAACATCATGCGTGTTTGGCTGCGCAATGGCACATGGGGATGTAGCTCAGATGGTAGAGCGCTCGCTTAGCATGTGAGAGGTACGGGGATCGATGCCCCGCATCTCCAATCAGTTAAATTTTCTTTTTGTGTCCTAATATTTTGGAATTTTGTTTTAATGTATTTTTTCTAAATGTCGAGTAACCTAAATGTTACTACATATATATTTATATTTATTGCGTGTTCTTATCATTGATCGCCCTGTGTCATGAATCGCAGTAGAATAAACGGATCTGATCACCAATCCGTGTGGCTTTATTCCTAACATAAAATAAAAGCTCGACAACAAAAATTTCGTATGGGAAAATGTTTCAAATTTGTTTCCTTATTTCCTAGATACCAAATAATTTAAAAAGTTTAAAAATATAAAAAGAAACCAATTTCTGGAGATGCGGGGCATCGATCCCCGTACCTCTCACATGCTAAGCGAGCGCTCTACCATCTGAGCTACATCCCCATCTAACGGCACTTGGTTTCTGCCCTGAAAGGAGTGGTCAATTTCAAACGAATGGCATTTTGCTATTTAAATTTTAAATAAATGGATCATTTACGATGCATGGCCACTATCTGCCTTTATATTCTTGGTTAACAAAGCACGTTATAAGCAATCGGAAATTCAATGCATAGATCGATGGATTCGACTATGAAAGTGGCCCCAAGCGAAGTCAATATAATTCATGATCGGCTGATATTTATTATGCAATGAAGGCCAACCCAGTCCTAAGTCACATAAACACCGAAAACTAGTTGGATAAAATTTAGGAAACGTGTTTTTGTGGATGAACCATTCATCACACGAAATAACGGATGTAAACTTTATATGCCCTCTGACTATCAGTTAAGTTATGTTAAAACAACACAGCTGTGTATATGAACTAATACGATACAAATTGGTGTAGTTTTACTTGAAAGATTCAGTGCGCTTCAGGCGTACATATGTACATATGTATGTATCGTTAAGTTAGGATACCCCATGGCTGGGTATAGCAACAATCCTAAGTAATACTTCTGGAAGCCGAAAAAAAAGTTTAGCCGGGCTCAACCGGGATTTGAACCCGGGACCTCTCGCACCCAAAGCGAGAATCATACCCCTAGACCATTGAGCCTCTTGCATTTACGTCGTCCCAATAGCTGGGTTCAGCAACCAATTGCTAGCCAAAATCTATAAATAGCCGTAGAGGTGAAATCTCAATTTGTTATGCACCAACCAGTTTCGGTATCTTTTGTTTTGCGTTGAAGGTCACTAGTCGAGCAAAGAAATGCATGTTTCAGGTAAAAATTACCACCCTTTGGTGGGTGGAGGCTAAGTATACCTTTGGACGCGCGGAAGTGCACCTGGGGATGTAGCTCAGATGGTAGAGCGCTCGCTTAGCATGTGAGAGGTACGGGGATCGATGCCCCGCATCTCCAATCAGTTAAATTCTCTTTTTGTGTCCTAATATTTTGGAATTTTGTTTTAATGTATTTTTTCTAAATGTCGAGTAACCTAAATGTTACTATATATATATGTATATTTATTGCGTGTTCTTATCATTGATCGCCCCCTGTCATGAATCGCAGTAGAATAAACGGATCTGATCACCAATCCGTGTGGCTTTATTCCTAACATAAAATAAAAGCTCGACAACAAAAATTTCGTATGGGAAAATGTTTCAAATTTCTTTCCTTATTTCCTAGATACCAAATAATTTAAAAAGTTAAAAAATATAAAAATAAACCTATTTCTGGAGATGCGGGGCATCGATCCCCGTACCTCTCACATGCTAAGCGAGCGCTCTACCATCTGAGCTACATCCCCATATAACGGCACTTGGTTTCTGTTTGAAAGGAGTGGTCAATTTCAAACGAATGGCATTTTGCTCTTTAATTAATGGATCATTTACGATGCATGGCCATATCTGCCTTTATATTCTTGGTTAACAAAGCACGTTATAAGCAATCGGAAATTCAATGCATAGATCGATGGATTCGACTATGAAAGTGGCCCCAAGCGAAGTCATTATAATTCATGATCGGCTGATATTCATTATGCAATGACAGGCCATCACAGTCCAAAGTCATAAAAACACCGAAAACTAGTTGGATCAAATCTTGGAAACGTGTTTTTGTGGATGAACCATTCATCACACGAAATAACGGATGTAAACTTTATATGCCCTCTGACTATCAGTTAAGTTATGTTAAAACAACACAGCTGTGTATATGAACTAATACGATACAAATTGGTGTAGTTTTACTTGAAAGATTCAGTGCGCTTCAGGCGTACATATGTACATATGTATGTATCGTTAAGTTAGGATACCCCATGGCTGGGTATAGCAACAATCCTAAGTAATACTTCTGGAAGCCGAAAAAAAAGTTTAGCCGGGCTCAACCGGGATTTGAACCCGGGACCTCTCGCACCCAAAGCGAGAATCATACCCCTAGACCATTGAGCCTCTTGCATTTACGTCGTCCCAATAGCTGGCTTCAGCAACCAATTGCTAGCCAAAATCTATAAATAGCCGTAAAGGTGAAATCTCAATTTGTTATGCACCAACCAGTTTCGGTATCTTTTGTTTTGCGTTGAAGGTCACTAGTCGAGCAAAGAAATGCATGTTTCAGGTAAAAATTACCACCCTTTGGTGGGTGGAGGCTAAGTATACCTTTGGACGCGCGGAAGTGCACCTGGGGATGTAGCTCAGATGGTAGAGCGCTCGCTTAGCATGTGAGAGGTACGGGGATCGATGCCCCGCATCTCCAAAGTAGAACTTAACTTTTTTTTCAATGATTATTTGTGGCGTTGGACATAATTTATATTTAAATGCACTGAGCGGCACTTTTTGTTGTGGCTGTGCAAATGATAAAGGCAATTACAAGTGAATAAAAATCCAGAAATATTCAGCAATATTCACCATAAGATCATAGATATACAAATTAAATAGCCATCGCGAAAGATCGCAGCATTCCTTCAAAAAGTTCTTTAACCCATTCTGGGCTTTCCCTTCCTATCCCTTTTGCAGACCCATCCATCAGCCTAATGGAATAAGCACACCCCCCAGACCGCATTCGAGAGTTGCCAACTCTCGTAACCTGCACAAATATTTAATTATTCATAACTTTAAACAATCACGGCGACGTCAGCATCATCCGTGTAACCCCAGGGTCTCGAAGCCCACTCCGATGCCACCCGCCGTTTACGACTCAACAAACACAATGCGAAACAGGGATCCTTCCCTCCCCCATCTGCCCCAACCGCTTAGCTGCTGCTGCTGCTGCTACTGCTGGTAATAACATTGTCGTAAAATCATGTTTGGCTTATCGTGGGTCCGGGACCCAGGAACAGGCGCCCAGGACCTTCCAGGATGGTGATCTGGAGCGGGGTGGAGTCGCGTCTCGTGCGCGCTGCATTTAAATGCCGTCGAGAAACGGCGTGAATTATAGTGGCGTAGGTTAAATGCCGTTAGACAGCCGCATAAACTACCCGAACCCTTTTGCATTTTTGACATGAAATCCCATCTAACTTTTTCCCAGATACATTTCAAATACGAGTGTATCTGTGTGTTTGGGTGTGTGTATCTGTGTGTGTGTGTATTTTGTGCCTATAGTCAAAAAGTTGCCGGCGTCTGCTTTTAATTTTTGTGAAATTATTTGCATTCTCTGCTTGCACACAAAACTAAAACCAAGGCAAGAAAACTTGTCCTGACATCCTTGTGGCGGCTCCCACTCCCAGTCCCAGGCACTGGTATTGGCTCTCCTCTTGCTTTCTTGTAATTATCGCTTTTGTTTGTTGGGCTGAAACTTTTGCCAGGTTTTGGCCAGCGGCTAAAGCACAAAATTAGCGCTCACCAAAATGACTAAACAATATTTACTATTCCAGGATGCGGGTGCGGTGCTGGCACTTGGCTCTAGAACTAGAACTGGGCCCGTCTCAAGACGCTGCCAAGCAGCAGGCAACATATTGTCGTTGCACGCTCAACAACATAATTTTCTAATTGGACAAAGTTGCTGCCAAGTTTTCGAGCCAGCGACCAAGGAAAACATTTGTTCTCACTTTTGGTTTTGCTAATTCAATTTTAATGCTTGATTTCATATTAATTGAAAAACGACTTTTGAAAGGATCGTCGGCTGCTTTGGGGGCTGGGCTGTGGGTTGCAGGAAACTGAGAATTGTTTTGTCATGTGAGGAATGTAATCTTATATTTATTTATGCTGTTAAACAAGTATGGAGGAATCGAGGAGGACCAAAGGGATCTACGGGGGATGTGCCTACATTCCAGTGATGAGGAGATGTGAAGGCAGACAGAATACAAATTGATTTGATATTATTTTCTTCCTGTTTGACTGCAAAAATTTATGTTTTGATCGATGGATAGACGGTAAGAAATACATTCAAAAATCGATATTTTATGCGCCTGCCAAGAATACTGTTTTAGTGGAGCTTCGTCAGCTGTAGCCAGAATATCCTTTGAGCCGCCTCTTGTCTGGTCTAGTTTATAATCCACCTATTTACATACTGAACTCCGCTCTGTTTTAAATTCCATCAAAGCCCCGGCCACCCCTCGCAATTTGCGCAGCAAAATCCATTGAACTCATTGAAGCGGAGAACAGCCGAAAGAAAGAAGGAAAAGTTGTACGAGTATTTACCCAAAGGCTTCTTAAGCCATTGGAAGGCGTTCATAACAGATGACCTCATATTCGTGGCTCCCCTCCGAAACGTTACACATCCTTGCCACAGGACAAGTTTGGTTTCCAAGATGTTCTTGTTTCTTCTGGCGTCTCCTCTTTTTTATGGCAGCGCACAAAAGCCGAAAGGCAAACACACTCGAGTCATAAAAAGATGCCTGCAGACAAACAAAGCGGCACACGAGCCATAGACCAAAAGGCCAACATAAAGATCAAATGTCAATACAGGGGCAGGGGAGGCAGGATGGGCAGGGGGTAACACGCTAAACGTGGCCATAAAGCAGTCAGAGAAAGGAAAGACAAACAGCAGCTACAGCGACAGCTACAACGACAGCGACAGGAAAATGTACAACAAATTTCTAAACGTTGTCATAAAAATTGAATGGAAAACAAGCAGAAGGCGGGCGGACGGTCATCGAGGAGGGACGTTGCGGAACGGTTAGTATTACTCCAGTAAAACTTAAGACATTCAATAAGTTCACGTGGGGTGCTGCTGAGGCTGACCTTTTTATCGCTTTAAATATGTTTATGGGCAGATTTAGGGGTAGGAATGATGGCATGGGGGATGGGCCTGGTCTGCCAGTCTGCTTATAAATCTCAGAGGTTTTATGCTCATATCCATGAAATTGTTCTTAACGACAATGTGTGTGTCCATGTAAATTATTAGTTTAATAAACGCTGCAGCATGGGGCAATTATTATATTTCTTTTGTGATCATACTTTTGATGGAGCTACAAAAATATTCAGAGAAATGTATAAAAAATCGTATTTGTGTTTGAAAAATACTCAGAAGACAGGGCACACACTCCACTAAATTGAACAGAAGCCGCTCCAAAAGAGCTAAGATTTTCATATGATTAAAACAATAAACTGAAATCTCTTTCCCTGCAGGCAAGCGCTGCTCCAGCACTTGACACAACCTTCAATGCAGCACCGCCACACATCCTTAAGAGGGTCTCACCTTCACTCCACACTAAACGAAACTAAACGAAACTAAACGCCTTAATCAAATCACGGCGGCCATAAGGATACCCTCATAAATATGTCAATTAATGGCACGCCCTTCCATGCCCCGCCCAAAGGGTCTACGTCTGAGGTCTACGGGTTCTGCGTCTGCTCTGCTTTCGGCTGGTGTATCTTATCTCAATGAAGACATAAACGGCTCTGATATCAATTTATGTCAATGTAAATGCTTCTTTGTTGTGCTCGCCTGTCCCGAGATTGGGTATAATGTATGCGAACCCCTCTGTCCCTGCCCCGTGGAACATGTGTCAGCGAATCTTAAATGGAGCTTATGAAACTATTAAAAGGAGAGCAGGCAACACACTCACACATGGAGCAACAAGCTGACAAACAAACAAACTAGAGACTGTCCTCCTGGCAGAGGTCTGGCAATGGATCCTTGCGAAGGGTTGGGGGTAATTAGTTTGCTACACGCTCGAGGCGTGCCCGCACATGTCCCTTCATTTCCTGGCCACTATCCACTGCCTGCCCTTTTCTGCCATGAATAATTGAGGCAAAGGCAAAAACTTTGACCAGCTGTTCCAGCAGCAGCGGCAAAGGTTGACAAAACCTCAAGCAGGGCTAACCGCAAGACCAAGACGCTGGTAATAATGGTGATGATGATGATGAAGACGAAGAAGTTGTCTCCTTCACTGTGTAGATTACTCATACGCACGATTGCCCAACGAACATTAATTATTTAGCAAGCCAAAAGACTGTCTCTCTGTCTGTCTCTCTGCCTCTCTGACTGCCTTTTTGTATGCCATTTTTGCGGCTAATGTTAATTGCCTTTGTCCTTGTCACATTTGCATAATTCTACTCTAAACAATAAAAATCTAATTTGGCCTCCTCGTTCGCCATATAATTTCTTGTTAAATTCATAATTGTTAATTTCTGTTGCGGCATTTTCTTTGGGGCTTAACTTTAATTAAGAGCCAAGTGCCGGGGCTGTCTCTGTCTCTGTCCCTTGCCCCGTCTCCGTCTCTGTCTGGTGGCAGTCCAAGTCCAAGGGTTCTTTCACAAGGGTGGAAAGATTGAGCCGAGTCGTGCATGTGAATGGTCAGTGAGTGCTCGGAACGGATGGGCAGGCATTCAAGGGAGATTCTAATGAACTTTGCTGCGCGCTGCTGAGATTTTGTGTAAGGGAATGAATTAGAAACCAGATCAACAAACATGAAGAATATTTGCACTTAGAGAACGCTTGTCTTTCGTTTTAGTTTTGGGTATCGCCACAGAGGACTGGCTAGGATCGTGTAGTCCCACTAGAAGAGAAGACTTTTGTAAGTTTTATGCCAGTTTCTTTTCCTTTATCTTCAAAAGATTCCGAATTCGCTTACCCACCTTCTTTTCTGCTTTCAACAATCGAAGACAATTTAACAGTCGGACGCCTTCAAACGATTTTGTTGTTTCTGCCACAATTGGAACCCTCCTGATGCCGCAACTACACCTCCCCCTCCACCCCGAGTAAACCGCAAAATGTGGACCATTAAAACGCAAAAACTTTAAGCGTTACCCCAGCTACCCCTCCACCCGCTGAGTAATACCAAGAAACAAAAACCATTAAAACAATTTAATCGCACTCGAAGCGGTGGCAGGGAGCGGTGGCAAGTAGCTGGGCGGCAAGTGGCGGGGCAAAGGAGTCTTCCAAAAACTCGCGAGTGAAATGCAAAAGTTTTTTTGTGATATTTTCTGGCGCCTGCAGTGCTTGGCTCCTGATTGTAAATCGTTATCCTCCCGGGAGACGAGTCCGCGTGGCAGTGACCGTGGCGTTTAGGTGTTTGCTGCCACGCCGACCGCCTACCCTTACAAGTTAATTTTCACATTGGGACAAGACAGACACTCCTGCCCCTGCCCTGCCCCTGCCTCCTGTGGCAAATTCCTTGCCACTTTTGTTTAGTTTTTGATTTGACTTTTACTTTTTGGTTGCTGGTTTTTCGGGTTTTCGGCTAATTATCATCATTTTGGCCAAATGCCTAAAGCGATTCGCTTTGGCTCCACCTCGGACTGAGTCCTGGCCAAAGTTTCAATGGTCCCGAGGGGGAGGGGGCAGGAAGGCCATTATGTAGCCATCAAAATAATTTGTTGTTCCATGAGGCAGAGAGGGAGCGGTGTGGTGGGGCGGTGGCAGTGCCACAACTTTTTGTGGCTGTGATTTTCATGGCCAAGAAACAATAAAAATTTAATGTGCGGCGCCGCGCGCTTTGCGTTTTGATTGAAAAATAAAATACTTCACGTAATCAAATAAATGCCAAAAACAGCAGAGGAAACCCCAAAAGAACTTGCAAAATAAACTGCCTCATCATGGCCGAAGAATTCGGGAATGTTTCCCCTCGGATCTGCAATTCCCAGTCCACGAGTCCGATTCCGATTCCGAATCCGATTCCACCCGCATTTGCACGATTCGTTAAACAAAGCACACGTTAACAGGAGCACACTGACGGATGGACAGAAGGACAAACGGACCTACCGAAGGCCGCTGGAATTTTGGGTGTTTGTGTGAGTGTGGGGCAAGGCAAACAGACAGCTCGGGCGGTCAGTTACAGCAGTTGCCGGCGGCCAAAGTGGGGAGCTGCAGACGGGCAGATGAGCAGCGGGCTATTAGGGGTGCAGCTAGGGTAAAAACGAAGGCACTTGGATAATTTCAGGCGTGATTTAATGTAATGAAAAGTGGTTAACCAACACTGGCAAACATGCTTGGGATTTGCTGCTTCCTCATGCTAATTCCACGAAATTGCCTCAGCTATAAATATTCTTAAAATAGTTGTTAAATCTCTAAAATCATTCCCTAAATATTATCAGAAATGAACATTCCTGTTCTCCCATCTCTCTGTAGCGCATTTCAACTTCCTTAATCCCTAAACTCCTCGCATCCCACATTTTGTGTGTGTGGTCCATCAAATGCTTTTAACTTTTATTTGTTTAATACATTTTTTTGTTGTTCCCATGCAGAGCTTTTGGTGCTATTGTTGTTGCCCAACTGCTGCTGCTTTTGTTTGCTTGCTCCAACTGTCGCTTGGGGACCAAAAAAAAAGAATAAAAAACGAAGAGAAAACGCCCAAAAAACGACGACAGAAAAACAAGAAGAAACATTGCAAAATTGTTTGGCAAATATTGAATTTGCAACATATTCGACTCATATGTCACAACGGACGCGGTGGCACACACGGAGTGGCTGTGGGGCGACTGTCGCGAATGAGTAACAAAAGGTTTTTGTTTACCAACATTTGCATTTTCTGGGGGGACAGCCAGGAGAAGTCGCTTACCTTTTCCCCTTTTTTTTGGAGTATCCAAAAAAGTGTTGACCAGCAGGCAAGAGCTCGGAATGAAGGCGGACCCGGACACCGGACAAATATCAAATGCAGCACAGCTGTTGTGCAAATAGTGAGACATTAATTTTAAGTGTTGTGTGTGTCCTGCACAGCTCTAGCTCTGGGGGGTGGAAGAGTGGGTAAAGAGCAGAGTGTTGGCATGAAATTAGAGGCAGGTTTTCCCTGGATAAAGCTAATTCAAAGGTGGAAATGCCATAAGCAATTGTAAGTCCGAATCCAACCTGTTTTTGTCTGCCATAACTATTTGTTTAATCAAACTTTAAGCAGTTCTGCATTCCTTTTAGCAGTTTTGGCTCCTTCTGCACTCCTTTTCGCACTTCTAGCTCCTGGTTGGCAGTGTCCAGTCCCTTTTGGAGCTACCCTTACTGGCAAAAACAATAAAAATGAATATGTATTTAAATAACATTTGCTATCAACAGCGTCACACGCTGGTCTGCCACACATAGCCCCTTGAGCCGAGCACCTTTGTCCGAATATAAGCTGCAGATGGAGCCCCTGCCACCAGCCCCCTGCCCACCCTGGTAACTATAACATTTAAGCGGCTTTACGCAAAAGTTGTGAGCCATTTGCTGGCCGCTTGGAAGGCGTAAAATAAATTCTATAAAGTACAATTATTTTTCAAATATACAAAAATAAAATGCTGCCCCGGAACCCCTTTTTTTATGGCTGACAAGCAGCAAGGTTGAGGCTAGGACAACTAAATCATGTAAGGGATTTACGTTTTATCAGCTAGCCAGGCCGCTGGCAGCCTCTGGCAGAACCTTCTTGCGCGACACCTTTGCCGCAGTTGACAGGAAATTGAAAATTTCCCCAACATCAGCGGATACATCAGCGTCGTGTGTGGGGTTTCGATGCCCAAGGAGGCCAATAACATTTACGCTAATTTGATAATCTGTTCACGCACAAGGGGCCGAGCCAGACATTTGCATAGCCAAGCAGATGTGAGCGGCGGGTCTAGGGCCAGGGTCCAGGCACCAGGCTCCAGCTCTGACGCACCTAATTGGCTGCAATGGCACCCCAGGGACCCCTCGGCCACGCTTTATGGCCTGTTAGGGTACATCCCTTTGGACCCTTTTCGTGCATTATCAGTGCGTTATCATCGCATTGCCTTTCACTCTCGAGCGCACCCCCAGAAACACTTTTGCTGTGTGGCTGGTCAGCGAGTTTATTATTTTGACTGTTCGCTGTTCGCTGCCCGCTGCCCGCTGCCCGCTTATCTGTTTGCTGTTTTGGCCACGAAAGCTGTTTTGGCCACGCTCTGCTCTCTGCGAACACAAAAGTTAAGTCCGTTTTGGGGTAATCGCTTTTGCACGCTTGACTTCAGCTGAAATTAGCTGCGGGTTTTGGGGATTTGTTTGTTTCGCTCTTGCTCTTGTGCGGCCAATAAATTAAATGTATATAATTATACATACATAATGGTGTGGGATCGGGCATTAATGTTTGTAGCATTTTTTGCATTTCTTTCTTTTTTGGCAAAAATCTACTCAGAATTGCTGCCCAGAGTTTCAGTTCTTTTGCATCATTAAAATCCCCTTTTAATATTTCTACAACTCCTTTTAGGCTCTCACTTCCTAGGCCTGAAATCTGCTTCACATAAACGGAAATGTTGGGCCCGCCCACACGCCGTATGCGCAATCTGCTGTCCTTCCACACACACACAAACTTCGCATACGCCCCGTGGGCCTTTGCTGTCTTCATACATTTGGGTGTGTGTGTGATGTCCTGGTGTGCGACAAGATTTATGCATGTTTTCTTTTTCTGTCGGCGAACATTTCAACGCCTGCAAATTTCTGCTAATTAATTAGTTTAAATGCCAAAAGGAGCAGCCAAAACAGTTAGCTGCCTGCGAATATCTGCTCGCATATGACGCTAATCGAGTTATATAGATAATTTACAGATCTCTTGCGGTTGCGTCAGCCCCCCCCCTCTCCACCACCTTTGTGGCTTTACTGCTTTAATTAATGCGTTTATGAGTGCCGCCCACAGACGCGTTAAAAAACGCTAAAAAAAGGAGCCCCAACGCGCGCGTTTTTACACGCATGCAAATTTGTAGCGGAATTTGTTGGAACCCTTTTTGCCTGCCAAATAAAAGGAAAATTAATTTAACGCATGTTTTTCAAGGGTTTCCCCGTTGCTATAATGGAATTGATTTAAGGTTATTAATATGAGCACTTTCTGTGTGCTCCGGGGGGGGAAACAAAAATGAGAAAAGAATTCCATGAGGCGCCTAAGTAAATGTTTGTGGCCTGCCCCCTGCCCCCTGCCTCCATCGCTGGTAACCTTTAACGTCAATTTTATGCAAATTATGTTGTTTCTGTTGGGAAATTCTGTAGCAGGAGCGGCAGGAGAGGATGGATGTCTCGCTGGAGGACGCTGCTGCTGCTGCTGCTTCCTCTTCCTGCTCCTGCTGCTTCTATGTGTGTGTGGTGTGGGCGTGGCATTTGTGAAACGACGGGGCGTCGCTTGAAAGTTTTTCGGGGATTTTCCGAGGGAAGAGAGTGTTGTTATTGAAGTTCTCTGAGGTGGCTGACTCCAACGACTGCCGACGGCCGACTGCCGACTGCTGACTGCCGACTGCCGACTGCTCACTGCTGACTTATTCAATAAGCCAAGTTGAAGTATGCTCCATTATATATTTGTTGGCTCTGCGGTTGTGGCCGGGGATGCTTAGGCAAATACCGTGCATGCAAAAAGTGCAAATAATAATAATAAAGAGTACTTATTGTTTGATTTATGTGTCTGTGTGTGCACAATGCTCTGCATGGCCGCAGGATGAGCAATGCTCCAGGTCCATGTCTAGCGTCTTTGACGGAATGGATGTGTGTGTGTGTCCTGCTTGTCCTTCTTCGACTGGAGCTGAGACTGTCTCAAGCGGGTCTAGGGTATGGCCACTGCAGGACTTAATTGAGTTATTGATAAGCTAAAGCCGAGAGCTGAGAGTACATGGGGGAA